>NW_026921475.1:0-184697 GCF_032062105.1 Saccostrea cuccullata | reverse complement strand
CTTCACCGGCATCGGTGACGTCTCCATATGAGTGAAAAATTCTCAAGAGGGACGTTAAACAATATACAATCAATCAAATTCTTGAGAGGAACATTAAACAAAATACATTGTACTATCAATATTTAACATGTTTAACATCCATTGAGAGAATTTATCCATCTCTTGTGAGGTACTACCATAACCACTGAAGTTCCTGTCACAAAGGGATGCTCCGCTTGGCGGTGCCCTTGTTTAAACCTAAAGTAGGGTGAACTGCATGTATTTTGCGTGTCAGTATACGGTTACTAAATGGACATACTGCACGTGAAAATGGACATTTTGACCGAGGTGTACGGCGATCCTCAAATTACTGGATCTGTCAATTTGTGTTTGAAGTTATAAAATAATACGGCTCGGAATATTAACCTTATTTCCTGTACATGTCATTGCGTTATGTTTCAAGTTTATGAGAGTCAAAACCATTATTTTTTAAGCCCGCTGTGTAAATTTCATTTTGGATTAAAAATCGACGTGCAAAATTCATTTTTTTTTATTTACGGAAGGCATTCCTTCACTGTAACGTGAATGTGTATTTACTTTTCCCCTCGGTGTAAGGTCATTTATCAAAATTGCCCTTCACTGGCAATGTCGACGTCTCCATATGAGTGAAATATTCTGGAGAGGGACGTTAAACAGTAAACAATCAATAAATCAATCGAACTTGTTCAAATAACCTTGCGAAAATAATGATATATTCAGGTTATGAGCAAACTCTAGCTGTGTATTACAGACGTCTCATTTTCTAACAGTCTATTCATCCAGTGGTTAGAGCGTATGCTCCAGAGACGCGAAGAAAGAAGTTGATCCTTACGTGGAAGTTTCGAATCCCCCAGTGGGACGTGAAGAGAGGTCCTTAGGATGAAATCGTATATACCAAGGTTATGTGTTGCAGTATTTGCTGGCACAAAAAAGATCCCCCCTGCTCTATGGCACTGACTGTCGAATAGAGGACAAAATTTTCAACGTCTCAACCTGCAAGGGAAGGGGTCTCAATAAGAGCGAAAAATTCTTGAAGTGGACGTTAAAGATAAAATATTATTAGTCAACACAGGATGAAATGCAAAGTTTCCCAAATTTCGAAACCCGATGATAACATGGGAATCTTGACATCAGTAGTTTCCATTTAATGGAAACCACAAAGTGGGGTCGACATGGAAACAATGAACCTGTGGTTTCCCGTAAGTTTTCCTTCCAAGATAGGAAACAATGGAAACATGCCTCAGTGGTTTCCATATAGATACCCAACATGGAAGCCATCAATCTGTAGTTTCCCCAATGGCCATGTTTCCCAGGAGAAGTCTGATTGCGTCTCGTAACTCTTAGAGATCATAAAACCAAAACGGGCCAGAAACTATAAACTTTACAGTATTTCGAAAGGATCGATGTCATTTTGTCTAAAGGTCATAATGTGAATCCATCATTCCTATCAGGCTTTTGGGTGAATACTTCAACACTGTAGATAATCTACACCCCCTTTACCTTAGAAAGTCATTTCAATACCCCGTATTCTTTTGAACAAATGGGGACAACAAAACGAGCCAGTCTGCGAACGGGTTGATGAACGTGAGTAAACATAGTAATAATCAATTCGTGCTGAAAGTATTCATGAAGATGGCAGAGGCTAGTTTTATGGGGTGTCGCTAAAACGCGGAACGGAAAACGGAACGGAAAGCGGAACGGAACGGAAAATATTATTTTGGATTAAATCACTTAAAATACACAAATTTTATCATAAACGATATATCTTGTACACATTTAATTCCCCACTATTAAATACAAGTTGATGTTATCATGCTCAGTCTCTTATTTACAAAAGGCGCTGACATAGCAGTCACATAGAATCGAATTTGAAAAGGGGGTGGGTGGGGGTAAAAGAACTTGAAAATTATTTGACAAGCAAAACACACAAAAAGAAGACAATTGTTTGATTCGGGAGGGGAGATAAAACACAAAGAGAAAACAATTGTTTGATTCGGGAGGGGGGATAAGTTCCAACTCCCAACATTTTTCAGTACTATTTTTTACACTAACTTACTACATTTATTATATTCACAAAAAGGCCGGGTGAGAATGTGATCTTGAACGAACATTTCCGTAGTAAAAAGGTTATGACTGGGGGGGGGGGGCAAATATTTGGTATCTAAATGAACCATGGAAAGAGAAAAAAAATTTTAAAATGATGAAAATTACGTTTAGGAAAACCTTTACGGCAAGCTCGAATAAACATCTCTTATACACACTGGTTCTTAAAATTTTAGTCAAAAATAGAGTCCTTTTGTGGATAGACAAAGTTGTGGTAGATATAATGCAGACTGCAGAATCTTTGCATTTCATTGAAGTTGAATTTTGTTTTTTTTTTTGTGCCACATATGTGTGCATGTTTTTTTTCTTTTTGGGGGGGAGGGGGTGGGGGGAGGGGAGGAGGCGTATATGAATGACCCCGTTAAAATGAGTTTGTTTTCCCGCTCACCGGAAATGGAAGTTGTAGTAGGTCTGTCCCCTTTTTGTGTCCAAATTGTACATAAGGTTTAATAAATCAATTTTTAATGTGGCTGTGGGCCCTTACGAAGACCCGAAACTGCCCCCCCCCCCCTTTCATGACTCGCGAATTCGACACTGCATGCATAATCTGAATAGCATAACTAGTTATTTTTGTCTTTTCAGACATTGACATCGGAAACAAATTGAAAGAGGGGGTTGGGGATCAGGGAAAAAATTTCCAACATACAACAAATTTGACAAGCAAAAAAATTAGGGGGGTATGTACTTTGCCCAAACACGAAAATCCTAATGTATTTCGTGTGTGTGTGGGAAGAGGATTTCTTTCAGTAGCATTTTTTCCACGGAGGATGTGTATGACTAATGGATATATAATAGTTTACAATTAATTTTTGTTAGAAATGACTTTTACAACAAGAATATTGCTCTTTTATCTGATGTATATTGAATCTATGTTATTTGTTTGACAAAAAAATTTCCGTTTTCCGTTCCGTTCCGCTTTCCGTTCCGTTTTCCGTTCCGCGTTTTAGCAACACCCAGTTTTATGTAGACTACATTACCTTGTTATTTAGTTTGTTTTGTTTGTTTGTTTGTTTATTCAGGTGTAACGGGAACCAGTTTATCCTCCATGACTAAAATATTAAGAATAATCATTAACATCACTATGTAAATAAATATTTTAAGTTCCTAGTGACTCCATAAACTGAAATTAAATTTGAAAATTACATCTTAATGAAAGATTATAATATCTAAAAGCTGTCAAATGGAATAAGTCAGACATATCAATAATTACTATCGTGCAATTAATGCACTTCTCAAACACGCACTGTTTGTATGTAGAGGCCTCTACTAATATTACTTCTAGCAATTACAAGTCTGACTTAATGGTTTTGAATTCCAACACAATAAAGGGAGATAATTCAAACTTGTTCATCTACGGATTTGAAATAAAATAATCACAATTTCTCTCAATGAATCATTATCTATTTTACTGATATAGGATAAGTCTAAAATGATATGAAAAATAACTGTCAAGAACCGTTTGACTTCTAGATAACTATTAATATGAATCAACTACGGCGTTTCATTTCGAAAATAAAACAACTCTCATTGACTGTATCCAAAAAAAGTCAAAACAGCAATAATATGAAGAATTTCAGAATGGAGATGTAGAAAACTTAAACGTTTATACTATTGTTTTACATGTTTTAGATTTTAGAAAAAACAAGAGGCCCAAGGGCCTTGAATCGCTCTTCTGATAAATTGTACAACCTATCTTTTGTATTTGAAGCCTCTAACCCTAAGTATCCTAAGACCAAAGTTGCACCACCTGACAAAGTTTGATGATTCTTAGCCAATAAGGACTACTTCTTGGTCTACATTCTTGGAAAACCCAAAATGCATCAACTTACACAGTTTGATTATTCTAAGCCAATAAATACATAAGATACTTAAATATAGCCATAAAATGTCGAAAGTAGGTCACTGTGACCTACTTTTTGGTCAACATTCTCCAAAAACCCAAGATGCATCAACTGACAAAGTTTGATGATTCTAAGCCAATAAGTACCAGAGATACTTAAATATAGCCATAAAATGTTGAAAGTAGGTCACCATGACCTACATTTTAGTCGACATTTTTCAGAGTCCAAAGATGCATCTGTGGACTAAGTGCATCTGTGGACTAAGTTTGATGATTCTAAGCCAATGAAATACCTAAGATACTTAAATATAGCCATAAAATGTCGAAAGTAGGTCACTGTGATCTAATTTTTGGTCATCACTCTCCGAAAACCCAAGATGCATCAACTGACAAAGTTTGATGATTCTAAGCCAATAAGTACCGGAAATACTTAAATATAGCCATAAAATGTCAAAAGTAGGTCACCATGACCTTATTTTTAGTCGTCACTCTCCAAAAACCCAAGATGCATCAACTGACAAAATTTGATGATTCTAAGCCAATTAATACCTTAGATACTTAAATATAGCCATAAAATGTTGAAAGTAGGTCACTGTGACCTATTTTTTGGTTGTCACTCCGAAAACCCAAGATGCATCAACTGACAAAGTTTGATGATTCTAAGCCAATTTGTACAGGAAATACTTAAATATAGCCATAAAATGTCAAAAGTAGGTCACCATGACCTTATTTTTGGTCGTCTCTCTCCTAAAACCCAAGATGCATCAACTCACAAAGTTTGATGATTCTAAGCCAATAAATACCCAAGATACTTAAATATAGCCATAAAATGTCGAAAGTAGGTCACTGTGACCTAATTTTTGGTCGTCACTCTCCAAAAACCCAAGATGCATCAACTCACAAAGTTTGATGATTCTAAGCCAATAAGTACCAGAGATACTTAAATATAGCCATAAAATGTCAAAAGTAGGTCACCATGACCTACATTTTGGTCGACATTTTTCAGAGTCCCAAGATGCATCAGCTGACCAAGTTTGATGATCATTGGTCAGAAGGTAATCAAAAAATGCCTTTTAAACAATTTGAAAACAAATGCCTGCAAAATTCTAAAAGTAGGTCACAGTAACCTACTTTTTCTTAAATATGTTTTAAGGTCCCAAGATGCAGCAACTTACAAGATTTGATGATTCTATCCCTTTCAGTGCCTGAAATAATGGGATAAAATGTTATTAAAAGGTTAAGTCATAAAGTTCAAAAAGTAGGTCACGGTGACCTACTTTTAGGTTGACGTTGTTCAAGGACCCAAGATGCATCAACTGACTAAGTTTCATGATCATAGGCCTTAAAGTGTCCAAAATATGCCTTCAAATCAATTTGAAAACAAATGCCCCCAAAATTAAAAAAGTAGGTCACCGTGACCTACTTTTGAGTTAACATGATGTGAAGTCCTAAGATGCATCAACTTAAAAGATTTGATAATCCTAGTCCTTATAGTAAGCAAAATATAAACGTTTTTATTAATTGTAAATTTAGGTCAACTTTGAAGTGACCTTGAAACCATGCCCTTTGCCCCCGGGTCATGCCTTGAACAATTTTTTATCTTCAACATATCCTGATCCTTGTATGTAAGTTTGGTGAAAATCTGCCTGGCGGTTCTGGAGAAGAAGATTTTTTAGCAACTAGTACTTTTGGTTTTGTTTTCCTGATTATCTCCCCTTGTTTTTGGGTCCCAACCCTTCCCTAACAAAAAAATACTTTAGTTAACTATAGTTAACTATAGTTAACTATAGTTTACTATAGTTAACTATAGTAAATCAAAGTGTCAAAGTTTTCGTCAAAGTTTTTCAAAGTGTCAAAGTTTTCGCCAAAGTTTTTCAAAGTGTCAAAGTTTTCGCCAAAGTTTTTCAAAGTGTCAAAGTTTTCGCCAAAGTTTTTCAAAGTGTCAAAGTTTTCGCCAAAGTTTTTCAAAGTGTCAAAGTTTTTGTCAAAGTTTTTCAAAGTGTCAAAGTTTTCGCCAAAGTTTTTCAAAGTGTCAAAGTTTTCGCCAAAGTTTTTCAAAGTGTCAAAGTTTTCGTCAAAGTTTTTCAAAGTGTCAAAGTTTTCGTCAAAGTTTTTCAAAGTGTCAAAGTTTTCGCCAAAGCTTTTCAAAGTGTCAAAGTTTTAGATAAATTTTTTCAAAGTGTCAAAGTTTTCGATAAAGTTTTTCAAAGTGTCAAAGTTTTCGCCAAAGTTTTTCAAAGTGTCAAAGTTTTCGCCAAAGTTTTTCAAAGTGTCAAAGTTTTCGCCAAAGTTTTTCAAAGTGTCAAAGTTTTCGCCAAAGAAGTTTTCTTCTAAGTTTTTCAAAGTGTCAAAGTTTTCGTCAAAGTTTTTCAAAGTGTCAAAGTTTTCGCCAAAGCTTTTCAAAGTGTCAAAGTTTTAGATAAAGTTTTTCAAAGTGTCAAAGTTTTCGATAAAGTTTTTCAAAGTATCAAACTTTTCGATAAAGTTTTTCAAAGCATCCAAGTTTTCCATAAAGTTTTAATTTTCAATGTTGGCAATAAAATTTTTTAAAGTGTCAAAGTTTTTGATAAAGTTTTTCAATGTGTTAAAGTATCCAAGTTTCAATAAAGTTTTTTTTAAATTTTCAAAGTTTTTGATAAAGTTTTTCAAAGTGTCAAAGTTTTTGATGAAGTTTTTCGATGTGTTAAAGTATCCAAGTTTTCGACAAAGTTTTTCAAAGTGTTAAATTTTTCGATAAAGTTTTTCTAAGTATCCAAGTTTTTGTATAAAGTATTACAAAGTATCAAAGACTTCAATAATGTTTTTCAAAGTTTTAAAGCATTCAAGTTTTTGATAAAGTTTTTCTAAGTATCCAAGTTTTCGATAAAGTTTTTCAAAGTTTCAAAGTTTTCGATAAAGTTTTACAAAGTATCAAAGACTTCGATAATGTTTTTCAAAGATTTAAAGCATCCAAGTTTTTGATAAAGTTTTTCTAAGTATCCAAGTTTTTGATAAAGTTTTTCAAAGTATCAAAGTTTTCGAATAAGTTTTTCAAAGTATCAAAGTTTTCGATAAAGTTTTTTTAAGTATCAAAGTTTTCGATAAAGTTTTTCAAAGTGTCAAAGTTTTCGCCAAAGTTTTTCAAAGTGTCAAAGTTTTCGCCAAAGTTTTTCAAAGTGTCAAAGTTTTCGCCAAAGTTTTTCAAAGTGTCAAAGTTTTCGTCAAATTTTTTCAAAGTGTCAAAGTTTTCGTCAAAGTTTTTTAAAGTGTCAAAGTTATCACTATAGTAAATCAAAGTTTTCAAAGTTTCAAAGTTATCACTATAGTTAACTATAGTAAACTGTAGTTAACTATAGTTAACTATAGTATTTTTTTGTTAGGGTTATTTTAGTATAATTGGTAGCCCTTGGGCCAAGGATACCCTGTGGCAAATTTGGTACTGATGGGCCAAAGGGTTCTTGAGTTATGGCCCATATTCTAAAAAGTTAACGCACACCGCACAAATGGCCATAGCATTAGCTCTTTGAGCCTTTGGCTCAGAAGAGCTAAAAAACCTCAACATAAAAAAATGGATACATATTCATTAAGTGCTATCAATACAAAAATGACATTATGTCATTTTAAAACATATATATATGTACAAGGGGTTTATTGGTTCAAGGGGAATAGATATCTCTTGGTTTAATTCGACGGCCAACTCTTGATCTTTTATATTCAGGACTGGGTTCTGGAATAAAATCAGCTAAAAATGACTCCTCTTCACTCAAGAGTTCATTATCTACAGGGTCAGGGGTAACTTCTTGAGAAATTGATTCTTCCAGGGGAGTAACTACTGGTATCCAACTAGGTGGGGGAGAAGTACCTTCATAAGGTTTTAGGTGGTCTACATGGACTACAATACATGAACTTTCAGGTGTTTTCTGTATTCTGTAGGTCACCTCTGTAAGTTTGTTAATTACTTTGTAGGGTCCTATCCAACCTAAAGCTAACTTAGCTCCTGCTGTAGGAGGATACCATCTCCACACATAATCACCCTGTGAAAAACGTCTAGGTTAAAGACCTCTATCATAATACTTCTTTTGTTTTACCGCGGCTCGCTTCAGATTTTCATTAACAAAATCATGAGTTTCAGAAAGAACATTTCTCAACCATTCCACATATTCAACTGGGCAAGTGGGATTTGGGGTTTCTTGAGGGTTGCCTAATATAAGATCAATAGGACTATAAATTTCATGACCAAACATGAGCAAGTTAGGTGAACAACCAGTACTCTCTTGAACTGTAGACCTATACGCCATAAGAAGAAAAGGCAGATTCTCATCCCAATTGTTCCTATTCTTATTTGCATAACTTGCTAACATTTGTTGCAACGTCCTATTATATCTTTCTACTAACCCATCGGACTGTGACCTATAAGGTGTAGTCCTTGTTTTCTCTATACCAAGTTTTTCACATAAAACTGAGAACAATTCTGACTCAAACTCACGACCTTTATCAGAATGGATCTGCTTGGGAACACCAAATCTACAAATAAACTCATTGACAACTTTATCACCTACAGTCAATGCAGTATGATTGGGAACTGCATAAGCTTCAACCCATTTTGTGAAATAGTCGCAAAGAACTATAAGATATTCATTTCCATCACCTGTAATAGGAAGAGGCCCTACAATGTCTATACCAACCCTATCTAAAGGTGCACCGGTAACTGACTGACAAAGTGCTGATCTACCTAACCCTGGACCACTTTTAGCTCTTGCACACATATCACACTGTTTACACCAACGTTTAATGTCAGAAGACATGCCTGGCCAATAAACCCTTCGTTTGATGGACTTAATGGTGCGTTCTCTGCCTAAATGTCCTGCCGTTCTAGATTCATGTAGTTGGTAAAATATTGTAGATCTGATTTCCTTAGGAGCAACTAACAATAATTTTTCACTATCATCTGAATTTTTCCATCTATAATAGAGGATATTGTCAACAACTGTTAATGACTCCCATAATCCCAAAAGTGTTTTAATTCTGAGATGCATTTAATACAACATGACGGGGTGGTTTTGTAATGAACTTTTCTTTCAGACTAATAATTTGTTTTAATGCATGTTCATTCTGTTGCAAGTTAGATAACTCTTCGTGTGACCAAGATTGTAGCCAGTTTGCCTCAAGATTACCACTAAAAGAATCTGTTGATGTATTGGACTGGTCTCCTAATTCGGACTCATTATCTATAGTCCTTAAAGGAGCTACTCTATTTTTGACAGATTGTGAGAAATCTTTTGTTTTAGGCAACTCCTTTGGAGACTGAAGACAACTGTGATTCTCAGAATGACAATCTGGACAATCTAGACGCTTACAGTAGTTTGCTGGCCTACGAGATAAACTGTCTGCATTGTTGTGTAACCTCCCAGGTCTATGTATGATGCTAAAGTCATATGTTTCCAGGATAGAGAGCCATCTGGCTAACATCCCTTCTGGGTTCTTGAAATTCTTTAACCAGATTAATGAGGCATGATCTGTTCTGACTGAAGTGTCTACCCCAGAGGAAGTGTCTGAATTGTCTTATGAAAGTAATGACAGCTAACAATTCTTTGTATGTTGTGCAGTATTTGGCTTGGTGTTTGTTCAATGTGCGACTTGCATATGCGACCACTTTTTCCTCACCATTTTGAACCTGTGGCAATACAGCGCCAAGTCCAGTCGAACTGGCATCAGTATCAAGAATGAATTCTGAATTGTTGTCTGGATAAGCCAAAATGGGAGCTGTTGTTAGTAATTCCTTAAGTTTGTTAAATGCAGTTTCATGTTCAGGGGTCCAACAAAATTTTGCCCTTTTTCTAGTGAGATATGTAAGGGGACTTGCAATTGTGGAAAAATTGGGTATGAACCTCCTGTAATAACCTGCGAGACCCAAGAAACTACGAACTTCAGTAGCATTGCTAGGTACAGGCCAAGTCTGAATACTTTCAATCTTGCCGGGATCACATTGTATCCCTTTGCTAGACACAACATGACCTAAGAAATTGACTTTCTGCTGAAATAACACACATTTCGAAGGTTTTAAAGTCAAATTGGCAGATCTGAGCCTATCAAAAACCAACTTCAGATTTTGAACAGCTTGCTCAAAACTAGAACCAAATTCAATAATGTCGTCCAGGTAGCAAAGACATTTTTCCCATCTAAGACCTCTTAAAACCAATTCCATAAGTCTTTCATAACAACTTGGGGCATTTGATATTCCAAAGGGTAACACTTGAAATTGAAAAAGACCCATATGTGTAGAAAATGCAGTTTTGGGCTTATCTTTTTCTTCCATTTCACACTGCCAATATCCTGACACAAGATCAAGGGTACTAAACCATGAAGCACCTGCTAAAGAATCATCAATTCGTCAATTCGGGGTAAAGGATATGCATCCTTTCTGGTAGCCTTATTTAGTTGCCTATAATCTACACAAAACCTCCAGGTTTTATCTTTCTTTTCAACCAGTAACAAAGGAGCAGACCAGGGACTTTCACTTGGTTCAATGATATTATTTTCAAGCATTTTCTGAATTTCTTTTTCTACAATTTCTTTTTGTGCATATGGCAACCTACGAGGGGGAATTTGAATTGGCTTGCTATCCCCAGTATCAATACTGTGTTTGACTAACTTTGTCCTACCAAATTTTCCATCAGGTCCCACAAATATGTCTTTGTACGAAACAAGCAACTCGAACAATATTGATTTTTGTTTTTCAGTCAAACCAACAGATGATTTCTCAAACAAAACTTGTAAATGTTCTGGCAACTCAGATGACACTTCAACTGACTCAATACTTGACTCAACAATATCTACAGGCTGTAATGAAGCAACTGTGGCATTCTTGTCAACTCTAACAGGCCTATCTGTAATATTTACAACTGAAAACAAAATGTTTTCTGGATTGACCAAAGTCCTAGCAACCAATAGACCTTTTGGCTGTAAAAATTTAAAAGGCTCAACTAAATATTATGTACAGATTTGTCCTTCAAACCAACAGCATAACCTGAAACAACAATTTCACTATCAGGAGGTACAACTATCTTTTTAGATAACTTGACTCTAGTGCAAACAGAAATTTGTTCTCTGTCCAACTGAATTTGTTGACCGGCTAATTTTAATAAGCCTTTGCCAATCTGAATTGATGCATCATTTTGCTCTAGAAAATCCATTCCAAAGATACCCTGAAGGTCATCTATCTCAGCAACAATGAATTCATGACAAAAACTTATTCCACCAAGACTAAACTGAAGGTCAACTTTCCCTAGAATTCTCAAGTTACTTCCATCTGCTGCAGTGAGAATAACATCAGTTGTTCCTAACCTATGTCTATTTTCCAACTGTAAATATACATCCTTTGATAAAATACTTGGCATTGAACCAGTGTCAACTAAAAACTTATGTACATCATTCCCTAAAAGACAATGTGCAAGTAGACAAGACCTTCTTAAAACATTGATTTTGATACTTTTGCCCTTATTTTCATTACAACTCTGGGCTGCACTATGGGCGTTAAGAGCAGCCCCAACTAGTTTTCCTGTGTTGTAGGTTTGTCTGTTTGTTGAGTGTTTCTCTGTTTGGAACTGTTCTTGTTTGGACAGTGTCTGGCTAAGTGCCCAAGATTATGACAATTGTAGCATTCTGTGTATGTCATGTTCCCTGAGTGTCTCTTACCTCCTCTTGGTGGTCTGAGTTTTGAAAGTTTATCTACACAAGCCTGCATTAACTTCATTAACTCTGACATTTCTTTAAGGGGTTCTTGTTTCTTAGATTCACTTTCACCCTTTGACTGAACTGTATTCACAATGTCACCTACAAGAACTGGTTTGACAATAGACAATTGTGGACCCTTAACAGACCCAAATTCAATAGCTAATGAAATGGCAGCCTCTAAGGTTTTAGGATGGTGAAAAATAACATGATCATGAATTGCCGAATTGCCTATGCCATTGATGAACTGTTCTAGAATGTTAATTTCCATGTCTTCATAAGTCATATCAGAAAATGCTAGACAACCTAACCTTCTGAGAGCATACCCATAATCTGAAGGACTTTCACCTTGTTTTCGTCTACGTGATCTGAATTCACACCTATGAGCTATGACCAATTCTTGTGGATTGAACCGCTTTTTCAAGATAGACCTAAGCTTATCATAATCTGATCTTAATTCAACTGTGAGGTCGCCCAATAGTTTCTGAGCTTCACCCCTTAAGCACATAACCAACTGTTGAGACTTCTCATGATAAGTCCACTTATTCCAATCTGAAACCTGTTCAAAGTGTACTATGAAATCTTTCCATTCAACTGTTCTCCCATCAAACTTATCAGGTTCTTTCTCTTTCCTAATAGGGTGACCTTGAAATGAACTACTGACAAAAGATCTATCTACAGGTGTAAACCTATCAGAAGGTGAAAAATGGTGTCTAGGTGTAGACCTGTCTGTTTGAGGTGTACTCCGTGTAGATGGAGCTCTGTGGGCATGTGGTGTTTCTGGTACAAAGTTAACCCTGTCTACATGTGGTGTACCCAGTGTAGATATAGCTCTATTTGCATGTGGTGTCTCTGGTACAAATGCCAACCTATCTGGTGGTGGTGGAACAAAGTGCAACGCGGGTTTGTTAAGGCAACACATGGATCAGAATTCGGCGAATTAACACTTTTTTATAATTATGCAACAATCCTAAATCGGAAAAGTCAAGGATAAAACTTTTGTTATAATTATGCATTCTATAGACGTCGATGGGACTTGTACTATAGGAGGCGCTTCACCACGACGTCACCACGTGACGTCTATAATTAGAAAATATGCCTTAATGAAAAAGTGAAAAGTTCAACACTACCCCGGGGATAATAGGTTCCAATTTATATTAATAGTTATGTTAAAACATCTCTGTACCATGAAAAGTGCCGCTAGAATCCTACTGTCCTCTTATAGAAATAATTATTCAACAATGTCGGACAAAACCTTCCCAAAATTTTTATATTTTGTTCATAACATCGAAAATAATGCATCAATTCCCGTAAACCATACGATTCTAGCAGCACTTTCCAAAAACAAACCAATAAAAACTTTAGATACAAACAAAAATTAAGTTTCAAGGTATTCGGCGTAGTGTTGAACTTTTGCATCTTTTTTGTTATGAACGACAGAGGAAAGGCTGATCGGCAAGTAAACACCCTTCCTGCTTTAATTTTACGAAGAAATTGCAGAATTATATTACCATACCTCATTCATACCCTTTAATCCCAAAAGAATCACACATGATATTCATTCTAAAGGCATTTAAACTCCGATTTCTTGTGTTTGTTTACATCAATTTTCGTTATTTTTCACTTTCACTCTGCTACTGCATGATCAACAGTTATGACGTCACGGGTTTGGTATGTAACCTCTGTGATAACTACAGAGGCCCAGGGACGACAAAATTTCGTTGATATTATTCCTCTGCTTATTTTGGTTCCTTTTTACGACCCCAAATCAATCTTAGATATCGATTTTAAGAAATTTTTTATCGCTAAATCTCACGTCATTTAGCTTATTATGACGTCATAGCATACAGGCAAGTAGAATATTTGTTTGTAACCTTAACCTATCTGTGAATCTATTGTGACGGTCTAACTGTGCAGATAATTCTAATTCTACTTGTTCTAACTCCTGTATTCTCTTAAGCAAAGCATCGCTTTCTAACTGTATCTCCCTACTCTCTAAAAAATGAGCATCCTGTGTAGGTAATTCAAAAGAGACCTTCTTATCTTGCTTTTTATCAGTAGACTCTACTTTGTCACTCTCACTCGAGGCTCTACTCTCTTCCAGATCTTGCTTACACCTATTGAAACGAGCTTTGAGCTCTTCAAACTCTTTCTCTGCATCTTCCAGACACATACTTTCATGCTCTTTCTCAAGGGCTACAAAATCATTATCAAAGCTATCATCTAGATCTTTATTTCTAGCACCCTGACTCAAGACCTTAGGTCTAGCACCACTTTCCTTACGGGTTGATGTATGGAAGCTAAATAAAGGTGAAGTCATGGTTTCTGTCTAGGAATCCTGGTTTCACAGGCACCAAAAATGTAACGGGAACCAGTTTGTCTATGGCCGCAAAGTGTACTCAATCTGCCCCAAAGTATGCAAAATTATCTTTAATCTCTACTAAGTAATACTAAGGAACAGACCAAGCCAACTAACTATGTAAAGGTACAATAACTGGTCCTGTTTTATTCAACCCAGGTTCTGAGATTCCTAGATTATGATCAACAGCTTGAAATAAGGAGAAAGTTTAAATTTTAACAATTAATTTATTATGGTGAAATTCTGAATATTTTGTAGTTGACAACAAATAACAAATAAGTTTCCAAAATAATCTCAAAATGTAAACAAAAAAATGAGGTAGAAAATAAATTAACAACTGAATAAATAATAACAAAGTAAATATAATTTGATAACAAAAATATAATGGGAGAAAATGAGTGTGATGCCCTAAGAAAAATCTACCAAAATAGATGGGAGTGAGCTTCCATACACCTAAGAGATTTTATGATTCCATACAACACCCTAAAAATTATAGTGAGACTCTATGCAAGTAGACTGAAAATTTCCTAAAGCCCTATTTATTACACAAGGGACAAGGCAATTTATTTACTATAAATAACACTATAAAGGCCTAGGGATATCTAATTCATCCTTGAACCAAAGTGACTCTAGAGCTAAGGACCTTATTACATTTTAAAGAATTTAGACAGTGTCCTAAACAAAAAAAAAATAAGACTGCACGAGCAGTCCGGGATTAAACCCTAAGAGCTAAAAAGAGTAAGCTTGAACCTGTGGGTTCTTTAGCCTAGAGTGACTTGAAAATGCCGCTGTCACGGTTTATATATAAACTCTAACCAATGAAAAGCATTCTAACTAACTATCTCTAGAATTGTAATGCGAATATCTAAAACAACTTAAGATATGTTCAGTATAACAAATTTCAACCAATGAAAAGTCAGGAAACAAAATAAGTTTGGAACGACAGCCAAAATGGAGGTAAATTTAACCTGAGCACATGTGTAAACAAATAAAGTTACAAAGTTACAAATACAGGACTTTTAACATCAGCTTTGCCTATCGGAAAATGTTAAAAGGTATTTAAATGCACTAAATATTCTGTGTATGACAAATTAAATGTACTGTAAAAAACCAAAACCGTCACACAGGAAATGGCACAATTCATATGTAACATAGGATAGACATAAAAGAACAAAATTGGCACATGGAATCCAATGAAAATCATAAGATTTCTTTAAAAATACAATTGTAATTAAACACTATCATTATATCATAACAAGAGGCCCACGGGCCTTATAGGTCACCTGAGCATTATCCAACAACTTTCCAGTTATTGAATTTGATTCATGTTTTAAGCCAGATGCTATATGACATTCACAATTTTGAAAGAGGCACCATTGATCATCAAAACAATACACTTAGCAGCTGCTTAGCTTGGTTACTGAATACCCATACACAGGGTAGGGGAACAAAAATGCATTCCAACTAATCAGTAGTGCCCCTAACACTGTGACATAAACCCCTGACCCTAGGTCCACACATTGCACAAATTTTAAAAAGGCACCCTTAATATAAAAAAAAAATAAATGTTTTATAAATACAAAAGAGCAGATTTCAAACAATAAATTCATTTTCAGTATATAAGTAGGGCCCCCACCCCACCCCTGAGGCCTTGAAATTCACAAGTCTGCAATATTAGGGCCCTTGCTCAACATAACTATAAAGGTAGTTCATCTGCTTCATAACCAGAGACAGAGAATAACATTTTCAAGATTCAATGTATTTTCATTGTATAATCAATAGAGCCCCGCCCCCCTAACACCAGAACCCCTGACCCTGGGGCCATAAAATTCATAATTTTAAAAGAAGCATTCTTGCTCATCATAACTATGTACTTAGTTTATTTAATTCCTAGGAGCAGAGTAGAAGATTTTCAAAGAATTCATGTTTTTTCAATATATAATCAACAGAGCCCCCCCCCTCCCCTCCCCAACACCAGAACCCTTGACCCTGGGGCCATAAAATTCACAATTTTGGTAGAGGCACTCTTGCTCATCATAACTATGCACTTAGTTAGTTTATTTAATACCTACGAGCAGAGTAGAAGATTTTCAAAGATTCATGTATTTTTACTATATAATCTATGGAGCCCCACCCTAACACCAGAACCCTGGACCCTGGGGCCATAAAATTCACAATTTTGGTTGAGGCACTCTTGCTCATCATAACTATGCACTTAGTTAGTTTACTAAATACCTAGGAGCAGAGTAGAAGATTTTCAAAGAATTCATGTATTTTCACTAGTCTATGTAATCAATATAGCCCCATCCCACCCCCCTCCCCAACACCAGAACCCTTGACCCTGGGGCCATAAAATTCACAAATTTGGTTGAGGCACTCTTGCTCATCATAACTATGCACTTAGTTAGTTTATTCAATACCTAGGAGCAGAGTAGAAGATTTTCAAAGAATTCATGTATTTTCACTATATAATCAATAGACCCACCCCCCAACACCAGAACCCTTGACCCTGGGGCCATAAAATTCACAATTTTGGTTGAAGCACTCTTGCTCATCATAACTATGCACTTAGTTAGTTTATTTAATACCTACGAGCAGAGTAGAAGATTTTCAAAGATTCATGTATTTTTACTATATAATCTATGGAGCCCCACCCTAACACCAGAACCCTGGACCCTGGGGCCATAAAATTCACAATTTTGGTTGAGGCACTCTTGCTCATCATAACTATGCACTTAGTTAGTTTACTAAATACCTAGGAGCAGAGTAGAAGATTTTCAAAGAATTCATGTATTTTCACTATGTAATCAATATAGCCCCATCCCACCCCCCTCCCCAACACCAGAACCCTTGACCCTGGGGCCATAAAATTCACAAATTTGGTTGAGGCACTCTTGCTCATCATAACTATGCACTTAGTTAGTTTATTCAATACCTAGGAGCAGAGTAGAAGATTTTCAAAGAATTCATGTATTTTCACTATATAATCAATAGACCCACCCCCCAACACCAGAACCCTTGACCCTGGGGCCATAAAATTCACAATTTTGGTTGAAGCACTCTTGCTCATCATAACTATGCACTTAGTTAGTTTACTTAATACCTAGGAGCAGAGAAGAAGATTTTCAAAGATTCATGTATTTTTACTATATAATCTATGGAGCCCCACCCTAACACCAGAACCCTGGACCCTGGGGCCATAAAATTCACAATTTTGGTTGAGGCACTCTTGCTCATCATAACTATGCACTTAGTTAGTTTACTAAATACCTAGGAGCAGAGTAGAAGATTTTCAAAGAATTCATGTATTTTCACTATGTAATCAATATAGCCCCATCCCACCCCCCTCCCCAACACCAGAACCCTTGACCCTGGGGCCATAAAATTCACAATTTTGGTTGAGGCACTCTTGCTCATCATAACTATGCACTTAGTTAGTTTATTCAATACCTAGGAGCAGAGTAGAAGATTTTCAAAGAATTCATGTATTTTCACTATATATAATCAATAGAGCCCCGCCCTCACACCAGAACCCCTGACCCTGGGGCCATAAAATTCACAATTTTGGTAGAGGCACTCTTGCTTATCATAACTATGCACTTAGTTCATTTATTTAATACCCAGGAGTAGAGAAGAAGATTTTCAAAGAAATAATGCATTTTCACTATATACTTATTTAGCCCCGCCCTAGCACTAGAAACCCTGACCCCAGGGCCATGAATTTCACAATTTTGGTAGAGGACTCAGTGCTGATTACAATCATGCAAACAGTTTGACTGCTTGATGTCCATGAGTAAAGAAGAAGATTTTTAAAGATTGCATTAATTTTAGTGGTTTTGGCCCCACCCCTCAGGCCCCAGGGGGGCAGGGATCATGAAATTCACAATTTTTGTTCCCCTTAACCCATAGATGCTTTGTGCCAAATTTGGTTGAAATTGGTTCAGTGGTTGCAGAGAAGAAGCTGAAAATGTTCAAAAGTTTACGAACGACGTACGACGTACAACGTACGACGAACGACGACGGACGAAAACAGATAGCAATAGGTCACCTGAGTTTACTCAGGTGACCTAAAAAAAACAAGTACTTAAGAACAATTAATTCCGAATCCCTGAAAAAGGATGGCAGGAACCTAAATAAGCTTTGTACTAAGTGAAGCCATTTACCCGAGGATGACCCATGAAAGCAACAATGTGCTTATTTCCAATGGGGTCCTCATAGATTGTAATAGTTATTAACCTACTTAGCTCTAAATGCTATGATATAAATAAGAATAAATAAAACTTAAATAGATAAGACAATATGTATGTTTTAAGAAACTAATAGTATAACAAGAGGCCCACGGGCCTTATAGGTCACCTGAGTATCATGTAACAACTTTCCAGCGATTGTATTTGGTTCGTGTTTTAATCCAAAAGCCATGAAATTCACACATTTTGAAAGAGGCACCAATGGTTATCAAAGGGCAGATTTCAAAGCATTAATTTATTTTTAGTCAAAGTACCCCCCTGGTACACCTGACCAAGCGGCCCTGAAATTATCTATTTTGAAAGAGGCCCCTTTCTTCATTATAAGGCCAGCATTTTTTTTTAATATTTAGGTTTAGTTATGAACATGAGAATAAAAAAGTCCCGCAGGAGAAGGAAATAAATTTTTTTTTTTGATAACTCAATTATTAACATTTGTACAGTCTTTTCCTAATAGGCTCCTTACCACTGGACACATGCATACAAATAGTCCAATCCACACTTTGCAAAAGTTGTTTCCCTTTGCGGGGTCAACCAAAAGGTCAAAAGGGAAAGAAACGTCATTTCTCCTCTTTATGCTACCAAATATTTGGGGGTGCTGTGATAAATCCATTGTGTTTAATCATACATGTTAACTCTCCCGATTTAGGCGGGAGTCTACCGCTTTTTCACTCCATCTCCTGCCTACCGATTTAATTCAGAAATCTACCGCTTTTCTACAAAAGCTGTGTCTAAAGTATTTTTGGTTCGCTTGGGTATCCATTTTGAAGCCACTCTCATAAAATCTCGCTAGAAATCGCGTGATTTGACTCGGAATCATACAAACGCTTTTTTTGTACATAGATTTCAAGCACAGATTTGACAACGACAACAACATAAGACTACCAGTGATTACATTGGTTACGAAAAATTAATCAACATCCCTGCCATGAAAAAGGAGATACAGCTTTTAAGAATTAGAAAACATTTGAGATCGTCTTTAACAGCACAGAAGCTAACAACTTTATCAATAAAGTCAATAGAAATCACTCGATTGACCAAGCCATGTGGCACATCTCTACTTTCGTTTTCGATCATCACGGGAAATCTGATTTATATAACGAAAGATACGAACTTGTTTTAGATCTAGATTAAACCATGCCATCATTTGTTTTGTTTAAAAACTGAATGAACATTCAGAATTATTGCTTCTAGGCTATTTAAGCAAAGATCACTCTTCAAAAGGCTAAGTAAAGCAGCCAATCCAAGCAAAATGATGAGCATGAAAAATATTTGAATTTGTACAATTTATGTCAAACTTAAGGTGTTTCTGTCTTCTTCTTTGCTGTTGATATTTAAGATTAATTAGTGTAGGTACCTGATTTCATTTAAGGCTTATAATATACATGTATATTACATGAAAGATATCGATAATCTAAGCGTTAAACAACACGCGCGCAATGCTACCGCTTTTGAGGTCTGAATCTCCCTCTTTTTCATCACAATAGGTTAACATGTATGGTTTAATTTTCTTTCTTTCAATGTTTGGGTAGCCCCATTTTGGGGCAATCAGTACACAAAAGGCAGAGCTTTTTTTAAAGTCAAATGATGAAGTTACAAACCTGAAAACTACAAAGGCTACTGTGTGGATTGTATGGGTTTATCCCCTAAGATGGCGGCCAAGGGACATAACTTTTGAAAAGTGTGGATTGGACTATAGGAAAGTAGAACATTTAACTGCTTATTTCATCATCTGCCAGTTTGGGCCAGTTATATAACTTGTGTGATGTTGATCAAAATATATTTTTAAAAAATTAATTCTTTAAAAGTCTTTCAATACATCTTAATTTTTTTAATATGTGTTAGGTGAATGTGTAGACATTGTTGTAAAATTAACTTATGGACTTAACTTCTCCCATAGTTTTATTCATTACATCTGATGCATAAGCCACCCTTTTCTAAGAATGATGCTTAGACTGTAAGCTATAACAGAGACCTAAACAATGTCGCTGGCAATATGCAATAGCTACCACGAGCAGTTTAAAACCTGCGGGCAGAAAATAATTTACAGTTACTTTTGGAACGAATACATAATTATCTCACCAGCATGTCATTGTGCAACAAAGTCGTCAGCATTTTATTTGTCCCTTGAACAGGTGAAACGTTTTGAATGGCACTCTTATCGATGAATTTTACACTAAACCAAGCTAGCTTTACCCGCCGTTTCATCGTAAAAACCGGAAGTGCGAGTTCGTAAATTTGAAATCTCGATCCCGACTCAAATTTGACATCGGAAAGAAAAAAAATGTTTTATTTATTTCTGAAAATTTAAAACCTTGAGCGGAGAGTTTGTAAAACTGAAAATAAAATAAATCCTGGCCTTAAATATGTAATTAGATCATTATCATATTAACCAGGAGCAAAGGATAAGATGTTCAAAGAATTCATGCATTTCATTAACTATATAATCATTAGAGCCCCACCCTAAAACAAGAACCCCTGACCCTGGGGCCATAAAATTCACAATTTTGGTAGAGGCACTCTTGCTTATCATAACTATGTACTTATAGTTAGTTTATTTAATACCCAGGAGCAGAGAAGAAGATTTTCAAAGAATTCATGTATTTTCACTATATAATCAATAGAGCCCCGCCCTAACACCAGAACCCCTGACCCTGGGGCCATAAAATTCACAATTTTGGTAGAGGCACTCTTGCTCATCATAACTATGTTCTTAGCTGGTTTATTTAATACCCAGGAGCAGAGAAGAAGATTTTCAAAGAAAAAATGCATTTTCACTACCTACTTATTTAGCCCCGCCCTAGCACTAGAACCCCTGACCCCAGGGCCATGAATTTCACAATTTTGGTAGAGGACTCATTGCTGATTACAATCATGCAAAGAGTTTAACTGCTTGATGTCCAGGAGTAAAGAAGAAGATTTTTAAAGATTGCATTAATTTTAGTGGTTTTGGCCCCACCCCTCAGGCCCCAGGGGGGCGGGGATCATGAAATTCACAATTTTTGTTCCCCTTCACCCATAGATGCTTTGTGCCAAATTTGGTTGAAATTGGTTCAGTGGTTGCAGAGAAGAAGCTGAAAATGTTCAAATGTTAACGCACAACGCACGACGACGGACGAAAACAGATAGCAATAGGTCACCTGAGTTTACTCAGGTGACCTAAAAACTCATTTTCAGATATTGAGCGCATTTTAGATAAAAGGTGTTTTTTTTAATTCTTTTTTGAAAAGAGCTTTGTTTTTTTATGGATTTTATGTCATCTGGAAGTGAATTCCACTCCTTGATACCATTATAATAGAAAGTTTCCGACTCTGACTTAACAATTCTTGGGATAAAAAAGTTCAACTTGCTGGACCTGGTTGTTCTAGTTGTTCGTGTAGAGTTTTGAATAAAATGCTCCGATAAATAATTTGGACATTTCTCATGAAAAATAATAAATACATGATGAAGTCTGAGTTGAGAAACTCTATTATTAACATTCAAGAAGCCCACTTTTTCAAATTCGTCAAAAGTAATTCTCTTCCTCTGATGGCTATTGAGTATAAACCTGATAACTTTATTTTGAGCAACTTGTAGTCTATTTTTCATATTTTTTGTCAAACCTTCATACCAACAAGAGCAAGCATAGTCAAAATGACACTGGATTAAGGCTGTACATAAATATTTTCTTGACAAGAAAGATAAACAATCTTTATATCTAAATAGAAATTTCAGTCGCTGATTTGTCTTGCTGATAATATTTTCAATAATTTTTTCACCCGAGAGTACATTATCTAAAAATACACCCAAATATTTCACACATGTTTTTGTTTCAATTCTAACTCCATTACAAAATATTGAAAAAGATTCAAGATTAAGCTTATCAAGTTTTCGTCGAGTACCAAATAAAATGCTTTCAGTTTTTCCCAAATGTAGAGATAGCTTATTGTCTACTAACCAGTCTTGACAGAGTTCTAACATACAAGATAGTTTTTTAGAAATAACATCTGGATCTTTGTGGGAAAAAGTATAGCAGTATCATCAGCATATAAAAGTACTTTACATTCTAGGTCTATACAAGACTGTAAGTCATTGACATAAATTAAAAATAGAAGAGGCCCAAGCAAACTTCCTTGAGGTACTCCGCATGTAACATCACATAATGTAGAATTTGTATTATTCACATTTACAAGTTGTTTCCTGTTGTACAAATATGATTTAAACCATTCGATTGATTGAATACCAATAGCACTAAGTTTCTCACACAAAATATCATGATCAACTGTATCAAGTGCTTTTTGAAGATCAAGTAAAACCATTCCTGTAAAAAGACCTTTGGCTGTTTTACCTTTTATGTAGTCTGTTAAATGTATAAGACAGCTATCTGTGGAAAATGAACTTCTAAAACAAGATTGTAATTCATTTAAAATATAATTTTCAGTCAAATAATTTTCTAGCTGTGTATATACAGCTTTTTCAAGGATTTTAGAAACAATGCTAAGTATACTAACTGGTCTATAATTTTCTGGGCTTAGTCTATCTCCCTTTTTAGAAAGTGGTTTAACTCGTGCAATCTTAAAATCATCAGATGGATGTTCAATGGATAATTTTGAGATACCTGTACATGTAACAATGATACTGTTTAACACCTTGATACTGTTTAGCCCCGTGATGAATTTGAAGCTTTTAAGAATAAAACATGTTCAATATACACTTATTTAATGACTACAAGGTAAACAGTCAAATTGTTGTCCCGAGGAAGTGGGGGAGACTTGGGAAACTTTCCCGAGGCCGAAGGCCGAGGGCAACAGTTTACCAGGTCTCCCCCACTACCGAGGGACAACAGTTTGACTGTTTCACCGAATAGTCATTGAATAAGTGTTTTATTACCTAACCTACTATATAATTAACTAGTGCTAATTGTAACGGGGACCGTTACAGATGTTCCCCAAACGCTCCCTAACTCCCTTTTATAATCATATTCCCTGTAGGCGTAATTAAATAAAACAAACTCTATGCATTTGAGACTTTGACAACGTTTACCAAGAAGTGTACCATGTTCATTCAAATTTTATTATTGCACACTTGCACATATGAATGCATGTGCGTAATGACCATATCATATTGTCTACACAATCTATATATTTAAATATGCTAAATATAATCCAAAAGTATTAAAAAAAAACGCTCATTCAAGTGTATTTTTGTTTTTACCCATTTCACGTGTACGCACATGCATACATGAGCATGGTGACCATACCTTCTTGTAGAAGTCCATTACATCTATCTATGTTCTAAATCTCACCCCGTTTGGTTGAAAACCAATGGAGTTATACCTGTTTACAGTTTCAGCCAATCAGATTGCAGCGCATGTATACGCACATGTATGCATGTGCATAGTGACCATGCCTTCTTGTAGAAGTCCAGTATATAAATCTATGTTCCAAATCCCATCCTGTTTGGTTGAAAACCAAGGGAGTTATGGCTGTTTAAAGTTTCAGCCAATCAGATTGCAGCGCACGTACACGCACGTGTATGCCTGTGCATGGTGACTAACCTTCTTGTAGAAGTCGATTATATGTATCTATGTTCCAAATCTTATCCTGTTTGGTTGAAAAGCAAGGGAGTTGTAGCAATTTAAAGTTTCAGCCAATCAGATTGCAGCGCACGTGCATGCACGTGTTTTCATGATAATTGCTATATACCACAATGTAGGATATCCTTATGCATGTCTATGTTCAAAATTTCAAAGGATTTCGTCAAAAAACAAGAAAGATATAGAGACTATAGTTTCAGCCAATCAGAGCAAGGCGCACGTGCATGCGCGTGAGATCTTGCTATTTTGACCATGTCATCTTGTCTATAGTACTAATATATCTTTAAACTATGAGTTTCAAAGCATTTCATCAAAAAATAGAAAAGTTAAGGCAATATACATTATATTGGTCATTTCACGTGATGCACGTGCGCGCTCTTGCAAGCACGTGCGCACAAAATGACCTTGATTCCGCAAATCTACATAACATGTCTACTGACCCTAAAAAGGTTTTACCTACATCGGATCAACAATTTACAAGATCACCCCCGGACAAAAAAGTACCCAGGAAGAAGAAGAAGAAGAAGAAGAAAAATAATAATAATAAGAAACAGAGTAAAAACAATATGTTCCCCAACTTCGTTTGGGGAACATAATTAAACTGGAATAAAAACACACAAACAATCAATAAAACGTTTTTTCACAACTGTTTATTCACATTCTTGTCTATTAATTAGCTAAACAATATAAAGATTAAATTAATATTTTTTTAATTTAAAGTAATACTTCATAAATGGATTGTTTGTATGTTTATTTAAATTTGATTAATTATAGAGCAGGTAAATAGTGATGCCGTGATCATCAAAACGCTTGAATATCACGATGACGCTTTAAACAGTCAACAGTTCATTCTGTGGACCGGTCAATAGTTCACTGTTTCATGATCACGCAAAAACAAATATTAAACCGCGGAACAGTTCAAAATGCCTAATTACAATTTATATAGTAGGTAAGGTAATAACATACACTATTACAGTGAAGTCACCAATTTCGTTGGCAAGCGGAAAATCTAGTTTTCCCAACGGTCCCGGATTTCTAGGACCTATGACATAGAATGGAGACCCTTTTGTTCCAATGCTCTGAGAACAGCCGTCATGGTTTAACATGCACCAGTTTCCCGCTACACAGACAGATATCATTCCTTGCGAACTTAAATGAGATTTAGACCGCGTATTTTAGATATAGATTGCGTACTCGAGATTAATCCGAAAAATCTGACGTTTTTCTGGCTTTTTTACAATTTTGATATTTTACATGCCAGGAAAACGTCAGAACGAAACTTGGTTGAATTATACATATAGAGATGGACACTACCAGACTTGCTTCAGATGCTGCATATGACCTACTTTTTAGCTCTATAATGCGATTGTAATGCGTCCGGCGTCCGTTCGTCTGTCTGTCTGTAAACAACTTTTCAAAATGCTACTCCTCCTACAGTTTTGATCTAATTTTAATATAACTTGGCACACAAGTAGACTACACTAAGATACATAATTCTGTATATCGGATTTCGATGAAAGGTGTTGGCGTTGTTACTAAAAATAGAATTTTTTGTGAAATTCTTTTAAAATGTTACTCCTCCTACAGTTTTGGTTTGATTTCAGTATAACTTGGCACACAAGTGTTTAAATCCCGTGACGAATAAAAATAGCACACTGAACACCGGTTCGTCAGAAATTCGATCACAAACTCGGGGGCTCCAATTGTACACCTTGGTTGTATACTGAAATAAAACAACAGCAAAGTTCAGCAGGTTGTATTATTTAAATTCCAATTCCTTTTACACATGGCAATCAAGACAATTATGGCCCTGTAAAATCAATGTACAAAACCTCAGCAATGTATACAATAATCAAGTGTTCATATAATAACACAAAACACTAATCATAAAATAGTCTTTCACTGCAAATACGTATCTGAACGCATTTACTCAATACATTTATATTTTAAACACTTATAAATTTAATTTATGAAGTGATCTCCACTGAACCTATTTAACTATGAAAGTTTAGTGATAAAATGAAACAATTAGAATAGAATAGAATAGAATATCATTTATTTCCAATTTTGGGCCCATGAAGGGCATTCAAGAAAATACAACATAAAAAAAATATAAAGCTAAAGAGAGGAAGAGATCCCAATGATAGTTGAGTTCATATACAACAATGAATATGTATAATATATGATAAAAGTACACAAACGCAAACATTATGCCACATCATGCAGAAATTTTATGGGATATCTACCTTGTCTGCATATTATAAATTATCATTCTCAACTTTCAGAAACATCCTGAGACAACATTGGATCTTTTATTGTAACAGATAAATATATATTCTGCAAAACTATGTATTATATCACTACTTTCATTTGACATTAGCCATATAAATTTATTTCTATTTGAAAGTGAGGAGAAATTTTTATTTTCTTCACTTATATGATTAATGAATACTTGCCTATATAGTTTATAAGCTGAACATTCAAATATAAAATGGATTTCATCTTCTACAGAGTCTGAAGCACAAAGTTTACACTTTCGATCCGTGGCAGGCACATTTCTGTATCTGCCAGTTTCAATTTCAAGCGTATGTGAACTAATGCGGAAGTTTGTAAAACATTTAAGAACTTCTGGTTTTGATATCATAGAAAAATATTTTTCTTTTATTAGTCTTGTTTTGTATAATCCATATGTTCGAAGTTTGCCTTTTTCATTTCTAACACACTCTGATAAATTATTTTGCCATATATTAGTAAATCTTCTATTTAGTTCATTATAAACTATTGATGGAAGGATTCAGCCAAGATGTTGTCACAGGATATTTCTAATTGTTCCAGCATAAAATGAATACTACTCAACCAACAGCTCTTTCTATTATTAATCAATATTATATTTTCTTGTAGTGCACTTGCTAGTAAAGTACTATCTGATTTATAAATATGTTGCAAATATTTGATAAAATTATACAAGATTTCAATATACAATGGATGTCTGCCTAATTCACCCATAACAGCATGGTTGGAAGCATTCTTGTGAACCCCACAAATATATTTTAGAGCTTTGATATGTAGTTTATCACTAAATAAATTTTTAAAGGAATTTTCTATTTCATAATTTGTCCTTTTAACAACTGCAGATTCTGTGTTTATAGTGCCCCAGATCTCACTTCCATATAAAACAACAGGTTTTACAGTATGATCAAAAACATGTAACAAATAAATGTAAATTTAGGTCAACTTTGAAGTGACCTTGAGACCACGCCCTTTGCCCCAGGGTCGGTCATGCCTTGAACAATTTTTAATCTTCAACATATCCTGATCATTGTATGTAAGTTTGGTGAAAATCTGCCTGGTGGTTCTGGAGAAGATTTTTTTGCAACCAGTAGTTTTGGTTTTGTTTTCCTGATCATCTCCCCTTGTTTTAGGGTCCCAACCCTTATTTTAGTATAAGTGGTAGCCCTTGGGCCAAGGATACCCTGTGACAAATTTGACACAGATTGGCCAAAGGGTTCTTGAGTTATGGCCCATATTCTGAAAAGTTAACGCACACCGCACGACGCACACCGGACAAATGGCCATAGCATTAGCTCTTTGAGCCTTTGGCTCAGAAGAGCTAAAAACTTTAAAATTAAACAGTATATAAATATTGTGTGTACTTGAATGTTACATTGAAAATTTTCATCCCAAAAAAATATTCCATGTTACAATCAACTACATGTATTATTTATTATATTACACTGGGACCATTGAATTCAGTGCTTTTGATAATTGTCTACCCCTGCATTTGGCATTACAAGAATCATTCGTAGATTCTGATGGTTGTTTCATATGTGCCATTAATCAAACGTTTATTAAATTAATTCCCTTACTATAAAATTTTTTGCCGTGTTTGAAATCCTCTAAGACAGAATGGGAGGTATGATTACTTGAAGATAGGTTTATTAAAATCGTCCTTTATCTATAGAAAATATAATATGCAGTCAATGCATGAACGCACGGTTACATGAGATTTCTATTTAACACTTTTAATGTAGAAAAGAATAGTTCATTTGAATTTAATATGTTTAATAATTAATAAACGTATTCTGTTTTTAAAATTGTAAATATCCATTCAACAAATGCCATTTTTTAAGTAAGAGACTTCTCATCAATTTCCATGACATCAACCTGAAACGTTCATATCAATCTAGATCTTTAAATTTTCCTGCTTCATAGTTATTTACACATATTAACTGATGTTTGAAATTTTTCAACACATTAATTCATACATTTAAGATTTAATATATGGAATCATTCTTCTTGATCCGGATCGCTGGTACAATCATCCTCCCCGTCACTATCGGAAAAATCAATTTCTCTAGCGGCATCTTCAACCATAGTTGACCAATTGCGAACACCAGAAACGAATTCTTTATGATGCCTTCCAAAGGACAAGAACCACACAATACAAGCAATGTGCCCGCACATCCCAACAACGCGAGCGCCATTTTTGCAACAACAATACCAAGCTGTGATTGTGACTTTGTTATATTTTACCCAAAGAGAGTACTTTTTAGCGCTGACATGTCCTGGAATTTCTCGCCCTTGTGTATCATTCACAATCAAAATGCCCCTTTTTTCTAAGCGCAAGTTCACTGGTTGAACGTAGACATCTGTCTCAATGTATCCAACATAAGGACTTTCCAAGCCATTTGCTGCGCGTAACTTTAAGTGGCACTCTTGTACAATTGGAATATAACATAGATACTTATTGTAGAAGGACTCAGTGATTGTACTAACCATGGAACCAGTGTCTTAAATACACTCGACAGTCACACCACCAATGCCAATCGTAACAGCCGGGCAGTTTCCAAGTAACGAGCCTTTCATATGTAGATCACCTCCTATCGTCTGGCACGCAACGACAGGTTCTTCGCTTTTAAATCCTTGGACAGTTCTTTTTAAAATGTCCTTTCTGATGTCACAGGTAGCAGGTCTTCTCTTTATTTCCTTGCTCTAGCTGTTGGACTTCAAGTCGGAGGTTTGCCATCTCTTGTCGCATTTTAGCCATGAATTTTGTAAGGTTATTTTCTTCCGCGACTTCTCCTTATACATTAAAGTGCTGTACTTGGCGATGTTTCTGACGACAGACTGGAGACTCGTCTTGATCCCTGGCCAGTGCAACCGCTTCTTCTCTAATATCGGCAAAAGTTACTGTTGGCCGAGCTCTAATTATATTCTTTAGTTTTCTTTTCAGCCATGTGTCCGACACGTTTTCACTAAATTGATTTTGCTACAGCTTGTCTTTATCAGTTACGTAATTATGATCCAAACGCAGAACACGGTCAAGTTTCTTCATTAACTTGTGCAAAAAGTCTCTTAGTGTCTCTGGGTGATCCTGTTTACATTGATAGAATTCAGTCATCAGCTCAGAAATGGTAGCCCTTTCTCCGAAGGCTTCTTCCAGGATGGTACGTATTTTCTGCGGTGTATTCTTCTCTGTAGATGTCCTGTAACGTATTTCCTCCTTCGCCGGCCCTTCTAAATGACTTATAAGAAAGTCGACTTGCTATTGCTGGAACTCCTCAACGAACTCGTACACACTCGAGTACGCCCCATCCTGATTACCTCATTGCATTCATTAACACCGGAAAATCAAACTTTCGTCCATTGTGGGCTATCAAATACACACTAGGATATCTCTTTAGCCATTAGCAGAATTTATCAATGGAAGAATAAAGGTCTTCTGTATGAACCTGTTGACAATGGACAGTCATTGCCCCACTATTGTTGACAATTTGCGGTTATCTGCTGTGCAGTGGAAGCAATTGGCTCCTTTCGGTAGACATAAGCAGAAAACCTCGAACTTCGACATCGACCCCACGACTGATGCTGCAATTTGTGTGATATGTGGATATTTCCCTCCACGCACTGAAATATACAAATATTTGGAAGTTGCTGAATACTGATTTACTAGTACCGGTAGTTATCTTCTTGCTTCAATTTATAATTTATCCAACACAGCTAGGTTAAGGACGTCCATATGTAATCAAAGGAAAATTAGCTGCAAATAAACGGTATAATTTTATAACGAAATTACAAGGCTATGAAAAATTTATTTAATATGACTTATATTTGGTTGAAGTACGAAAGTGCCCTGGATCATTTTTTCACAAGTACATGTTCATCACGTGACATACCAAAAATAGACAAATAACAACTTCTTTCTTTCAACACAAAAGTTTAAGGATATACGACATGTTTTGGGAAAAATAAAAAGTCTAGAATTCCTTAACATGAAAAGTGCTGGAAGTAAGTATAGCATCCACGGGAAAACAGTCTATTTTCACGTCAAAAACACTCAACCCATACATTATCATGGTACTTACCATAAACTTGAAGGGAGAAACGCTCTTGTAGAACATGCACAAGTTTCATTGAATGAAATGCTGACAGACGCTTTTCATACCAATTGTAAGTCCATTATTTATACACTGAGTTGACCACGGATTTTTTCCGTTATTTCCTGATTATGACAATGAGCACACGGCGGGTGTGACCGGTCGGCAGGGGATGCTCACTCCTCTATGGCACCTGATCCCACCTCTGATGTTTCGGAGGTCCGTGTTTGCTCTGCTCTTATTTTGTATATTTGTTAAATGGACGTTGAGATTGAATACTGTTCGTTATTTCCATATCCTTCCCAGCACTTGTCTTGTAAAGAAATACATACCCTTCACAAACCACAAGTCCATACAGTGCAGGGAAATAATTTTTTTACAGTATCAATGATGGTTTTGATACTTCCTTTGCTTGCTGATTTTGATGCTAGTTATCCTTATCCTGATGCTGGTTTGATCCTATCCTGATGCTGGTTTGAAACTAGGTCAATGGTAGTAATGCTACCGGGAGTAGGATAATCCTGCCGGAAGTGAATAATTCAAAAAACAGCATCTCTATTTTAAGTCATCAGAAATAATTGTTTGTGTAATTTTTATTTGTATTTTGTATTAGAAAAATTTACTTTATCTGTTTGCACTTTTTACCGAAGAAATTAATGATTTTTAAGGAATTTCGTTTTGACCATTTCAATCGCATTTGTATGTCACGTGACCAACGTAACCCCCTCTGAAACTCAAAACAGTTATGGCTGTGCTGACCAAGAAGACCAGTATGAAAACGTGTAACGTGTTTATCGCGGATCTGTTTGAGAAAGGCTACCCACCTTGTGACATTATAAATGTTTTTTACGGAAGGAACACGGAAAACAGAAGAGTAGAATGACTATCGTTTTCTGAAGCGCTATTGTGAGGAGGGTGTCGTGGGAAAGCGATACCTGATGGACTATTGAAGGTCCGATCAGCATACAAGAAGTTCATCAGTTATCATGTGAAAGTTCAACCGGACATTTCTGCAAAGACTTTGTGCTTGAAATTACGGAAGCGGTTTGGACTGTGTGTGTCAGTGAAAACTTGTTTCTTTGAGGAAGGCGCTGGGGTTCCGTGGGAAATACACCAGATACTGCCAGATCATTAGTGGTAAGAATCAGAGGGTAAGAATCGCTTTATCTTTTTTTAACAAGGATTCATCAAAATACGCATTTCATAACAAATTGACTTCTAATTTTAAGAATTAAACACACATATATGCCCATTATTTCTTTGCCTTAAGCATTGACAGTAAGCATTGCAGTAAGTTTACACACAGGAAGAAACAAGACCTTTCAGTTAAAACTGAAAGGCGGCTTTCAGTAACTTTTCAGTGGCCATTCAGCCACTGAATGGCACATACATTTCAGTGACCTTTCAGTTGCCTTTCAGTCACATTTCTGATACATTTCAGTCACCATTCAGCGGACACATTTCCGTCAACTTTCAGTGGCCATTTCATCAACTTTCAGTGACCTTTCCGTCGACTTTCAGTGACCTTTCTGTCGTCTTTCAGTGATCTTTCCGCCACTTCTCAGTGATATTTAAGTCTTAATTTAGCAATTTTTTCACTAGCGTATTATCTTATAATCAGATATTTACCTCAACAAGAAAGGAATATTTTGAAAAAGATTTATTATTCAATCTTACTTGTGCTTTTTTTAGCTCTACTGGTCAGAGACCAGAAGAGCTTAAGCGATGGTAATGCGTCCGTCGTCCGTCCGTCTGTCTGTCTGTCTGTCTGTAAACAATTTTTCAAAATGCTACTCCTCCTACAGTTTTGGTCTGACTTCAATATAACTTGGCACACAAGTAGACTACACTAAGATACATAATTTTGTGTATCGGTTTTTGATTTCGATGAACGGTGTTGCCGTGGTTACTAAAAATAGAAATTTCTGTGAAATTCTTTCAAAATGCTACTCCTCCTACAGTTTTGGTCTGATTTCAATATAACTTGGCACACAAGTAGACTACACTAAGATACATAATTCTGTGTATCGGTTTTTAATTTCGATGAATGGTGTTGCCGTGGTTACTAAAAATAGATATATCTGTGAAATTCTTTTAAAATGCTACTCCTCCTACAGTTTTGTTCTGATTTCAATATAACTTGGCACACAAGTAGACTACACTGCGATTCATAATTCTGTGTATCAGTTTTTGATTTCGATGAACAGCGTTGCCGTGGCTACTAAAAATAGAAATTTCTGTGAAATTCTTTCAAAATGCTACTCCTCCTACAGTTTTGGTCTGATTTCATTATTACTTGGCACACAAGTAGACTACACTAAGATACATAATTCTGTATATCGGTTTTTAATTTCGATGAACGGTGTTGCCGTGGTTACTAAAAATAGAAATTTCTGTGAAATTCTTTCAAAATGCTACTCCTCCTACAGTTTTGGTCTGATTTCAATATAACTTGGCACACAAGTAGACTACACTAAGATACATAATTCTGTGTATCGGTTTTTAATTTCGATGAATGGTGTTGCCGTGGTTACTAAAAATAGATATATCTGTGAAATTCTTTTAAAATGCTACTCCTCCTACAGTTTTGTTCTGATTTCAATATAACTTGGCACACAAGTAGACTACACTAAGATACATAATTCTGTGTATCAGTTTTTGATTTCGATGAACGGTGTTGCCGTGGTTACTAAAAATAGAAATTTCTGTGAAATTGTTTCAAAATGCTACTCCTCCTACAGTTTTGGTCTGATTTCATTATTACTTGGCACACAAGTAGACTACACTAAGATACATAATTCTGTATATCGGTTTTTAATTTCGATGAACGGTGTTGCCGTGGTTACTAAAAATAGAAATTTCTGTGAAATTCTTTTAAAATGCTACTCCAAATAACAGTTTTATTCTGGTTATAATTTAATGTGGCATGCAAGTAGACTTCACTAAATAAAAAACATAAAGAGACTTAATCAAGGATCATTATTCTATTTATTGCTGTTGAAAAGTTTCAATTTCTAACTGATTTTAGTACCTTTCTCTTCCTTTGCTATAAGTACAAACCAGTAGAGCTTCAGTCTCGACAGAGACTTCTGGTTTTTACTTATCGTGATCAAATTCGGGTAACGTAAAAGATGTCCAGGTAATTATTATTTTTAATTACAAGAATAAATAAATCGTTTATACATGCCTTTTGTAAAAAAAAAAAAAATAATAATACGAGATTTTAGCTTTCTAAATGATATTGCTTTAATAAAATCATTCTACCAAGTTTTTAGATAGAGAATTTACAACGATCTTAAATCTTCGAAACAGGAACAGGTGCCCGTTGTTGATATTTGTCATCATCCCAATAGGAGATGTGTAATTAATAAGTCTGCCCCCCCCCCCCCCAAAAAAAATATTGAGACTAGTTACATTTAGAAAACAAAAATTCTTCAAGTGATAAAAAATGATGATCCGATAACTGATTCAAAATTTAATTAAATTTATAACATTCTTTAGTGCTTATACGTGTATTTTTTCATGGAAATATATAATTTTGATTGAAGAGACAGAATTTTTATTATTTAAACCATTTCTTGAAGATCGCAAGTATTACTGATCAATTTCGTTTCTTAATTATGTCATTGTCAAAACTGTAGGATATTTAGTTTTTGAAAGACATTGTTTTCAATTCATTTGTAAGTACAAGAATGAATAAATCGTTTATACATGCCTCTTGTAGAAAAAAAATATATAGGAGATTTAGCTTTCTAAATGATATTGCTTTAATAAAATCGTTCTACTAAGTTTTTAGATAGGAAATTTACAACGATCTTAAATCTTTGACACAGGAACAGGTGCCCGTCTCTGATAATTGTCATCATCCCGATAGCAGATGTGTAATTAATTAGTCTGTCCCAAAAATCCGCGCAACTAAGATAGAATATACAAAAGATATACAAGATATATACACATCGCAGCTCCTCGATACAACAGGTGAACTGATTGTTCCATCGCTTTCTATAAACTAATTGATTTTATATCTAGTTTTTCTAACAAGAAGTCGTAGCGTAATTGATAAGGTCGCGGACACATAAGCTGCTAGTCCGAAAAATCTGACGTTTTTCTGGCTTTTTTACTATTTTGATATTTTACATGACAGGAAAACGTCAGAACCGGCGCCATTGCGAAAACCGGGTATTTCACCGTCTCCCTTCGAAGTTGATTTTCTATACTTCGGAACCGAATTAGATGCCGAAATCACAATTTATCAATGGCACAATGCTCTTAGAACTCACCAATATCGATGAATAGAAATTACCACTCCACATTCCGTTTCAGAACTTGCACGATTTTAAAATGCACGAAATGATAACAAATCTCAACAGTCAGATAAAATGTATTCATCGGATTATATTATTTCATAAACAGTACATAAAAACGATGTTGGTGAGTACTTAAGGTGTAGTACTATTGATAAAATGTGAATTCTGAATTGAATTTGGTTTACAAGTATCGAAAATCAACCTCTGAATGCCGCCTCCGGTTTGAGGCGGCGATTTCCCAGTTTTCGTAATGGCGCCGGTTCTGACGTTTTCCTGGCATGAAAAATATCAAAATCGTAAAAAAGTCAGAAAAACGTCAGATTTTTCGGACTAATAAGCTGCAGACCAGGTTTCAATTCTGGGCATGGGAGCAATTTTTTTTCTTGTATAATTTTTTTTTTCATATTTTTTTTTTATTTGGAATTAGATACATTAAATGCTATTATACCAGGAAAAAGTAAAATAAAATTTTTAGGTAAAGAAATAAGCCGATTATTCAATACAAGAGGCCCACGGGCCTCATAGGTCACCTGAGTATCATGTAACAACTTTCCAGCGATTGTATTTGGTTCGTGTTTTAGGCCAAAAGCCATAAAATTCACGAATTTTGAAAGAGGCACCATTGCTTATCAAAGGGCAGATTTCAAAGCATTAATTTATTTTTAGTCAAAGTACCCCCTTGGTACCCCTGACCAAGCAGCCCTGAAATTATCTATTTTGAAAGAGGACCCTTTCTTCATTATAAGGCCAGCATTTTTTTTATGTTTAGGTTTGAGTTATGAACATGAGAATAAAAAAGTCCCGAAGGAAAAGGAAATAAATTTTTTTGATAAATCAATTATTAACATTTGTACATTCTTTTTTTTTATGCTATCCTAATAAGCTCCTTACCACTGGACACATAATGCTTACAAATAGGAAAGTAGAACATTTATTTGCTTATATCATCATCTGCCAGTTTGGGCCAGTTATATAAATTTTGTGATGTTGATCAAAATATATTTTAAAAAATCAATTCTTTAAAAGTCTTTCAATACATCTTCATTTTCTTAATATGTGTTAGGTGAATGTGTAGACATTGTTCTAAAATTTACTTGATGCCTAAAATTATAATTCCTATTGATCATAAAACAGACATGAAGTATTGGGGAGAAGGGTCAACATTTTTTCAATTAAGTGTAAAATAATTTTTCTGGCTGATACAAATGAAACTACATATATTTGTATATTCTTGCCTTTTATTAGTTGAATTTTTTTTTATTTCTTCACTTCAGGTTATTGTTTATTTCTTCCTCAAATGGACTTCACTTCTCCCATAGTTTTATTCATTACATCTGATGCATAAGCAATCATTTTCTGAAGAATGATGCTTAGACTGTAAGCTATAACAGAGACCTAAACAATGTCCCTGGCAATATGCAATAGCTACCACGGGCAGTTTAAAACCTGGGGGAGGAAAATAATTTACAGTTACTTTTGAAACGAATACATAATTATCTCACCAGCATGTCATTGTGCAACAAAGTCGTTAGCATTTTATTTGTCCTTTGAACGGGTGAAACGTTTTGAATGGCACTCTTATCGATGAATTTTACACTAAACCATGCTAAATTCTTGGATCTAGCTTTATTTACCCGCCGTTTCAGGTCTAAAAACCGGAAGTGCGAGTTCGTAAATTTGAAATCTCGATCCCGACTCAAATTTGACATCGGAAAGAAAATTTCTTTATTTTTTTTCTAAAAGATCAAAACCTTGAGCGGAGGGTTTGTAAAACTGAAAATAAAATAAATCCTGGCCTTAGATATGTAATTAGATCATTAGCATATTAACCAAGAGCAAAGGATAAGATGTTCAAAGAATTCATACATTTCACTATATAATCATTAGAGCCCCACCCTAAAACAAGAACCCCTGACCCTGGGGCCATAAAATTCACAATTTAGGTAGAGGCACTCTTGCTTATCATAACTATGTACTTAGTTAGTTTATTTAATACCCAGAAGCAGAGAACAAGATTTTCAAAGAATTAATGTATTTTCACTATATAATAAATAGAGCCCCGCCCTAACACCAGAACCCCTGACCCTGGGGCCATAAAATTCACAATTTTGGTAGAGGCACTCTTGCTTATTATAACTATGTACTTAGTTGGTTTATTTAATACCCAGGAGCAGAGAAGATTTTCAAAGAAATAATGCATTTTCACTACCTACTTATTTAGCCCCACCCTAGCACTAGAACCCCTGACCCTGGGGCCATGAATTTCACAATTTTGGTAGAGGACTCATTGCTGATTACAATCATGCAAACAGTTTGACTGCTTGATGTCCAGGAGTAAAGAAGAAGATTTTTAAAGATTGCACTAATTTTAGTGGTTTTGGCCCCACCCCTCAGGCCCCAGGGGGGCAGGGATCATGAAATTCACAATTTTTGTTCTCCTTTACCCATAGATGCTTTGTACCAAATTTGGTTGAAATTGGTTCAGTGGTTGCAGAGAAGAAGCTGAAAATGTTCAAATGTTAACGCACGACGAACGACGACGGACGAAAACAGATAGCAATAGGTCACCTGAGTTTACTCAGGTGACCTAAAAAGGATTCAACTGAATGATCACGGAAAGGTCACTTAAACGTATGTGCCCTTCAGTCAACTGAATGGTAGCTGAATGATCACGGAAAAGTCACGGGGAAGGGTCTTTTCAGTGACCATTCCCTGGCCATTCAGCCACCATTCAGTCGACTGAATGGTGGATTTTCATCCTGTGACAAAAGAATGGATGACGGGGAAGAGCATTCTGAAGTTTGTTATGGATATTCCAGCCTCCTCTCCTGACCTCAGTCCCATTGAGAACGTGTGGGCCGCCATGAAAGTTCATCTTCAGAACACTGTGAAGCCAGGAACCAAAGATGAACTTGTAAATGGAATCAAGATCTTCTGGGAAAGCTTAGATGTAGTGAAATGTGCAACATTCATCGACCCAATCCATAAAGTCATTTCGCATGTAATTCTGAACAGTTGGGGCCTACAAAGTATTGAACTGACTGTGCTTAAAACATGAACTGACTGTGCCTGAATTCATGAACATACTGTGCCTTAAGTCATGAACCGACTGTGCATGAAGTCATGAACCAACACTGCCTGAAGTCATGAACTGACACTGCCTGAAGTCATGAACCGACTGTGCCTGAAGACATGAATTACATGTACTTTTGTCTGATGACATGGAATTATAGATGAACTTGTGTCATATCTGGATTATGTGTACCTGTGCTATATGACATTCATGAACTGTGTGTTCTGTGCATGCATCAGTTTACAGGAATATGACTAAGAATTACATTGAAGCATTTTTGTTGAGTAAATCTGATCATGCTGATACTTTGAACTTTCATTTTTAGTAAAAGATAAAAACATTTTTAATTCAATGTATGAATGAAGATAGTAAGCAAACAACAAACAATGGGGTTAATGTACTCCACCACCAACCCAGAATATGGAGGCTACTGCGGTTGTTTAGGGACTCGTTTTGGAAACCCCGCTTTTTCATTTGAAAAAAGAACGTAGAACCTGGAAACCAAAAACTTTTCTCAAGCCATTGTGGAAGGAGAAGTAAAAGCCAGGATTATGCCCTATCTCCGAGCTTCTACTGCTCAGTCTGTGCAGAGCCTGAGGAGTGATCATCCATTTTAGAGGGGCACAGCAGGTCTACCCAATCCCAAGGGAAGACTGGGAGACTGTGAGTTCCCTAGACTGGTTACCAGACCCAGTCAGAACCAATGACCGTGAAGGTCACTGACGACTCTCACAGAGGGGATTGCACACCACACATGTTCTGCCAAGACATACTTGGTGATGAAGCATAAAGTCCTGAAGTGGGGAAAATACCTGAAAACAGAATTTGTGGACACTATCATAGAGATTATTCATGAAAAATGAAAATTAAAATTACACATTGTGGCTGAACTTTGCCTCCAAAATCCGAAACTTAGATTAGTGTTTTCACACTAGCACTAGCATTAGCACTTGGGATGGGTCTAAACTCACCTTCAGTTTCACGGGTAATTCACATGCGTCCACCTACAAGCATTGAGAAATACGTTAATAAAATATTGGATAATACTGTCCAAAGTATGTTACAGATGAAACCCCAATATTCCTTTTAGACAAGGCAGGGGCAGTCGGATCAAACTCGTCTTTTTCCGTATCGGAGATCAAAACCCGAAGAGGATTTCGGAAATAGCCGAGTAGCTACGATTGAATACTAATGAATCTGACGTCACAGGGGAAGTGAGGCCGAGCTGTGTCTGCACTGGCTGTGTTGAGATCGAAGGAGGCTGCATATCTTCGTGTTTAGCCGCGTTTTAAAGCATGTTTCCTATTGGTAACGTATCTTTTTCTACTGCAGCATTTTCTTGGCAATGTTAACGCGAAGGATGGGATTTTTCGAATGCAAACTGCAAGGTTAGTGAAAATATTGGAGAGAATGAAATAACCCGATCTTCCTCGGCGTTTGAGTGTGAGTACGTTACGAGGTACGAAATTTACGCAAGCTTGTGAGGATTCTGGGATCTTTTGAAAGTATTTACTGAACATTATTCAGAAATGGATGTAGGTTTTTAATAAAAAAAATTAACAAGTAGCCAAGGATGCGCAGTAGGGGGTTAGTTGTGCCTGGCATGACTAATCCCATTTACGCGTGCGCTAACTAACCCTGCTGAGACTGACATAAATCTGACTAAGTCTTGACTTTAGGCAAAGTCAAAAAAATAAAATGCATGCAAAAAAAAAAAAGAACACCAGCATAAACAACATTCCAGAAACAAATAAAATGATTTAAAACAAAATAACTATGAAATAAATAGAAAAAAAATTGAAAACTATTAACTAAACTAAATTTTAATGGAAATGTTCATGTTAGTTGACTAAGTTAGTCAAATACTAAGACAATTTGCAATGGAAATTCTTGTTAGTTGACTAAGTTAGTCAAACTAAGACAATTTGCAATGGAAATTCTTGTTAGTTGTCTAAGTTAGTCAAATGATAACACAAAATGCAATGGAAATTCTTGTTAGTTGTCTAAGTTAGTCTAACAAAGGGATTTTTTTCTTGAAAACCCCAGATTCAAATAATCAAAATAAATCCAATTTTAAATAATACACTGTTATATATACTTTATCAACTCTCCACAACAAGAAAATCTTTCTCCAACCTGACTTCTAGGATATGGACGATCAAAGTGTGCTATTCCAGAAGTATCTAGTCCCGGCAAGGCCACACCAGCCCAACATTTGGAGACATCAGAAAAGACATCTCCACCAGTGAGGACTGTCCTCAAACAGGAAAATGAGCACTCTGCAGGACAATAAAAACTAGAATCCACAATTACCCACTCAGAGTTTATCCCTATTTACACAACCAATAAGAAATATCCATCAAGAAAACGAAGCATTCGCAGGCGTAGAGGATTCAATCTCAACCGGACTAAGGTGAGCAATCAATATAATGTTCTTGAAAAATCTTATACAATATCATTAACTGAATGCCTGCATGGGAAGAAAAGTTTTGGACTCTGAAAGGGAGATGTGACAAAAACATTTTGACAGTTATTGATTTCCACCGAAACCATTATCCACAAGAAAGAAGAATATGGTAGTTTTATGTTGAATCACAACTTTAAATTCAAGAATGTACAGTTGGTTTTATTATAAAACGTACGAAACACATTTACGTGAAATTGTACTCCACATGTCTTGGATACTTATTCATGTGCAGGGTAGGATGTAGCATCATATACTGTCAAGAATCTTGATGTTTTTGATCTTATGTTTGTAAAAAAAAAAGTTTTGAATTGCGATAAACAAAGTTAAAGTCAACGTTTTGTTACTTGGCATATATTTATTATGATGTCCAGACTTCCATGGTATCGACTTAGCAGGAAAAAAACTTAGCTATAATTTGACTAAGGCTTCATTCACTAGAATGGAATATTATTAATTTTTGTTGTAACTAGAGATGGTTTTCAATTAAAATTTTCAGTAATTATCAGATTCAATATATCCTTAATGGATTGAAAATTTTGTAAAGTCAAGATAATGTGGGACATTGCATCTTTTTCATGTGCATGTGAAGGTAATGTGAAGGTTATCTTTTTCAACTTTGACCTTTTTCAGAAAAAACAATTGTATATAATGAACTTACATTATCTATACTAGATTTGTGAAGCTGAATTTTCAGGCAGTGCCGGGGTTTATTGTCTTTTTTGAACACAATAATGTGGCGAATTTTTTATACCCCAATCTTTGATATTTATTGAAACAAAATTGATTATATCTTTCAATCATTCAATCTTCCTAATTCTAAATTATATGTTTATATGCATGAAATTTTGTGATTTTTCATATAGTCATCTACATTGTAAATAAATGGCATTTTTCAATTCACTCAATCTTAGTCTTCGTATCAAACAGGGTTAAATTACTGTCAGTATATTAACACAAATATTATTTTACCTCTACTGATTTTTCGCTATATAAAAGTAAATATTTTGCAGATTGAATAACATTTCTTCTGTCACGAAGAAGGCACAGAAGTTGAAGAGGTAACTCGTGTGAAATCAGTTTCTTTGCTTATCAAACCGAATAATTATTGAACGACCTCTCTAAAGGATTTTAGATGGGGAAAAGCTAAATCAAAAGTTATTCGTGATCTTATTTTTTTGAACGGGGCGTTCTTGTCAGACTATATTTCAACATTGGGTATGCACAAAGGCAATCGGATCACGCTCGCCCTTTTCCGTAACTGATAAAAAGACTCGGACAGCGATGGAGCGTAGTGATAACATCGAACCTATGAAACTATTGGCTTGAAGTGCGCATTTGTCAGTAGTGAGATAACGAAAGTTAATTCCTTTACAAGGTTAGCTTTTTTAAAAAAGCTGAGTGTCAGCCACTGGAATACAGAAAATTTATTTCTTGTTTTGTAAAGGTTTATGATTTGATCTATCCATCATGTTGTGTTCCTTAAAATTCTTATAATCGTTTTCTTATTTGTAATATAATGCTGTACATAATAATTATAAAGCATAGAATATTTTTTTAAATTCTGCATCCTGATCATTACATGATCTCCAATAATTCTCTTCGGCGCAGACATCAGAGAAAGTTCATCTTATACAAAGTCACCATGGCAACAAAAATCATGTAAAGTATACTGAAAGGAAAAAGAAACGCAGGGTAGCATAATTGTCGATAAAAATTTGACCACATGACCGAAAATTACGAACATTGGACAGATGGGAAATAGAGTTACTGTGCATCAAAATTAGTATTCAGAATTACTCAACCGTAAAATTTATGACGTCACGTACGTAGTGAAAACGCTAAAAAGCCCGAAACACCTGCAATTTGATAACGACGTGTTTGTTCACAAATCCTGTTGCATTATTTGATGCAGATGAGGTATGCACATCGTTTTTCAATATTAAGAGACATTATGAATTTATTGAAATCTTGGCACAGTTTACGGAAGTTTAATGGGGTCTTGTTTCGAATTGCCTAATTAATGAAAAAGGCAAAAACGGTTTACTAGACAGTCTCTTGTAAATTTTCCCCCATAAAACTTTTAATCCGTTGTCAGAGAGGGTCTGGAGTGGATTTCAATCAACCGTGACGATGACGTTAACGCGAAACAGAGCTATGTTACGAGCGGGTTATTCATCCTGCCATCTCTTAAATCGCTACATTACTACCACAAAAACAGACATTTATAGTGTACACGATTATAATCATAAAATTCATAAGAAATTTGAAAGAAAACAATTCCGCAAATTGGATTTTTGAGCCAGTCAACTAACTGTTGTATTCCTCTCACTGGCGCATGCGCGCGACGTTTGACTTATTTTTTTGCCCCCTCTTTATACCCCCCTCTCTTTCACAGCAAGGGTGTAAATATGTGAATTAACATTCAAATGGTACAAGATATATTAGGATTTTAATTTATAATATTGTGTTTTACATACATGTGTACAATAAACATTTTACACAACATTTCTATTTTTACAGTAAATGTATATCTTCACAGAACAACATTTTTGTACTACCCTATCCTGCATGTACATCATTCCTTTTAAAGGCATTTTAACAAGACAATGGGTATTATTTTAAACAGCAATGTAATGTAGACATTCTAATTACTGGAACATGTACTTAATGCACTACTTTAATTTGTATAATGAATAAACATGCATATTACCAAAATAAAGTTAATTTTATTTGTTGTTGAACCAAATACATGTATTGCACAACTGTAAAAAAAAAAAAAGATTGTGTATTTAGTAACCTGGTAATTGTAAATATTCAATATTTATATCTGCAAATATATAAATAAATGTCCATGAGTTTACTCGTCATCATCACTTTCTCTGTCATCAGTGGTAGGAATGCCTCGCTTAAGTCTGTCAACAGTGTTCATAACACACATTTCAAAATGTTGTCGATTAAAACTATATGGACTTTTGGAAATGTCTTTGAATGCCCTTTTAAGTGACGACCAGGTGTGTTTTGCCACGGGTTGTTCTTCTTTAAGATGTCTAAGATCTGTTGAACATCTTGGTCACATGGTCTATCTTTGTGAGTTGTGTGAAAATTCTGTGTTGATGTCATTGCACAAAGGTTGTCGCAAATGCTGTGAATTACTGGTGCCACCTTGGAAATTTTCACAATTGCATTTTCTGTTTTATTTGCACCTAGGCCACGAATCAAATCTTTTAGCATTTTAACTTGATTTTCCTTTTCAATGTCAGCAGCTTTGTTGTGTCCCAGCCTTCCAGTTGGGTTAATGAAAGATGCCGCCCTAACTTTCAGTGCCATTTTAGGTGTCAATAGAGTTTCAGTTTTAAGAACATAATCGATACACTCAGTCATGTACTTTGACAAAGACGAATGGGAGTAGAAGAGTGGCATCATATATTTCAGTGTTATGTTGGTTAGGTATATGTTAAACCAGTTTGTTTTTAGTTTGATTCATACTACTTAATTTTCATAAAGCATACCTCTGTGTCTTGTTGCAATGGTGGAATGAAGGTTTTCCTCAATACAAGGTCCATAACCTTATTGAAAGTCTCACTTCTTGGTGTAAATAATGGTGTAAATCAGATGTGGATACTTAAAAATTCTAAAGAACTTTTGGACAATTTGAAATCACAAGACTTTACAAAAATTAACAGCAGTAAAACTTACGACTTTTCAACTTTATACACAACAATTCCGCACGACAAATTAAAATCCAGGCTTTTTGATATCATTGACAGCTGCTCTTCAACAAAAATGGAACTCGTAAGTTTACTTACCTCGTCATTGGTCATTTGAAAAATTATTTTGTTAAAACAGATTCTGATTGCACACATAAGTACTCTGAAGTTGACATCAAGAAGATGCTTGAGTTTCTGATTGACAATATCTATGTGGTTTTTGGAGACCAGGTATTCCAACAATCTATTGGAATTCCCATGGGTACAAATTGCGCTCCGTTATTAGCAGACTTATTTTTATATTCATATGAAGCAGAATTTATGCAAAATCTTTTGCGTGAAAAGAAAACATTTAGATATATCGACGACGTATTGTCAATTAATAATGATAATTTCCATTCCTACGTCGACACGATATATCCTGGTGAGCTTGAGATAAAAGATACCACAGAGTCCGACACTTCTGCTTCATACTTGGATATTTTACTTGAAAAAGACACAAATGGTAATCTAACAACCAAGCTATATGATAAACGTGATGACTTTAACTTTTCTATCGTCAACTTCCCTTACTTATGCAGCAATAAACCTTCATCACCTGCATACGGAGTATTTATATCTCAGTTGATTCGATACGCAAGAGCATGCCCTACGTATGAACAATTTCTTAAACGAGGTAAATTATTGACAAGCTAGTTGATGAAACAAGAATATCAACAGTCTCGTTTAATGTCATCATTTCGTAAATTCTATGGTCGATACAATGACCTTGTCAGCAAATACAATTTATCAATGAATGAAATGCTGACTGACGTTTTTCATACCAATTGTTAGTCCATTTTTTTATACACTGAGTTGACCACGGATATTTCCGTTATTTCCTAATTATGACAACGAGCATACGGCGGGTGTGACCGGTCGGCAGGGGATGCTCACTCCTCCATGGCACCTGATCCCACCTCTGATGTTTCGGAGGTCCGTGTTTGCTCTGCTCTTATTTTGTATATTTGTTTAATGGACGTTCAGATTGAATACTGTTCGTTATTTCCATATCCTTCTTCCCAAATGAAGCATCTTCACATTATCTGGAATGCTATCATGGATTGGAAAATCATGGAGATTCTGCATTCTGAAGAGTTCCATTACCAGGGATAGCAGATAAGCAGTGCCAACACAATCCACAAATTGCTCATGTGCCTGGTGGATTTTACAAAAATAGAAAGTATTTAAGGTGACTCAACATATGAAAAAAGAATAAAAAAAAATATGAATTAAACTCAGATCTGCATAAGGGTTTGTCATGTGATCAGATACACATACCATATCTTTAATAAGCATGGGGAAAAATTTGCTTGTATGAATATATCAAATGTATTGTGTTGATCTGAACTAGATGTATACGTCAATTACTATAGATTACAAAAATGTTTATACCTTGAAACGAACTTTAACCTTCCCATTGACATTGCTCCTCTGGATGACCACTTTCAGGTGTGCTAGTGTTGCTTTATCCGTGGCCTTGTTCAGCTTTAAAAACTTTTTGCATAATTTTTACGGGAAAAATAACAAAAAAATATTTTGTCTAATAATAATATTATGTTCAGTTCCACCAAAATACAAGAAAAGTTTTAGCTAGGAAGTAAAATTATTCAATTTATCATTCAAATTACCTCCAAGAAATCTTGCAGGGTGTAAAATAATTCATTGATGAAAGGATTTAACTGCTCGAATCTTTCAACAGCAGTATGTGTACCCCTTCTTAGTGCTTTTGCCCCCTCTAAGCGTACCCTAGTTAGTTGATCACCACCCACTGGAACTTGCAACTTATCAAGTTCACCTCCTGTAAAATTAAGGAATATTTAAATTATCTTGAATACTAGTAATACTTTCAACATCACAGATGTATGATTTAATATAGCTAGCGTTAAACATTAAAATATTACCTCTACCAGCTTTGGCATAGATCCTGTTTATATCCTCAACATAACTATCTAGTATGTGTAGACAATCTGAATAGCATGCTTCATTTTTTAAAAGAATTGGAAGCATAAATATCTTGGATGGTGTTGACATCTCCTGTTGTAAATCATGTGGAATGTGATCTGGAAGTACTTTTTCCATCCATTTAAATTCAGGCATGTAGTCTACAATTTTTCTTGCAAGTAGGACTTTTAAATAGTTTTTAGCTCACCTGAGCCGAAGGCTCAAGTGAGCTTTTCTATTCACATTTTGTCCGGCGTCCGTCTGTCTGTAAACTTTTCACATTTTTGACTTCTTCTCAAGAACTGCTGGGCCAATTTCAACCAAACTTGCCACAAAGTATCCTTGGGTGAAGGGGTTTCAAGTTTGTTCAAATGAAGGGCCACGCCCTTATTCAAGGGGAGATAATTGGCAATTAATGAAAATTTAGTGGTATATTTTAAAAATCTTCTTCTCAAGAACCACTGTGCCAGGAAAGATGAAACTTATGGGGAAACATGTTCAGGTAGTGTAGATTCAAGTTTGTTCAAATCATGACCCCCAGGGGAAGGGCGGGAACAAAATTGCCGAACAAGGTTTTACATAGAAATATATAGGAAAATTCTTTAAAAATCTTCTTCTCAAGAATGACAAAGCCATTATTCATCATATTTATATGGAAGCATGCTCAGGTAGTGTTGATTCAAGTTTGTTCAAATCATGACCCCCGGGGGAAGGGCGGGGCCAAAATGGCCAACCAAAATTTTACATAGAAATATACAGGAATATTTCTTTAAAAATCTTCTTCTCAAGAATGACAAAGCCATTATTCATCATATTTATATGGAAGCATGCTCATGTAGTGTAGATTCAAGTTTGTTCAATTCACGACCCCCGGGGGAAGGGCGGGGCCAAAATGGCCGACCAAGGTTTTACATTGAAATATATAGGAAAATTCTTTAAAAATCTTCTTCTCAAGAATGACAAAGCCATTATTCATCATATTTATATGGAAGCATGTTCAGGTAGTGTAGATTCAAGTTTGTTCAAATTATGACCCCAGGGGGTAGGGCGGGGCCAAAATTGCCGACCAAAGTTTTACATAGAAATATATAGGAAAATTCTTTAAAATTTTCTTCTCAATCATTTTCTAAGACAAGAGGCCCACGGGCCTTATAGGTCACCTGAGTATCATGAAACAAGTCTTACAACTGAGTAAAACCAAAATGTTGAGGGAAGAAATATACATCTTTACCCCAGGAAACTTGGATTACAATAGGGTTATATGTAAGCTACTTGCTTCATTTGCATGTAAAAATTCTGTACCATTATCATAAGCCATCAATGCTTGAATTTCAGGGTTTTTTTTTTTGGCAGAACATTATTGATGTATCACATAATTATGAAATGTCCTTTGTTATGCAATTTAAAATGCATTTGCAGTATGAAGATGTGGGACCTTAAGTAACAGTGACCTTGAGCAAGTTAGAGAGTCCTCCTGACTAAACATCTTTTATCACAACTGTAAACTTAAAGTGCCACATTAAAAATTCTAAATTCTAGAGTGTTAAATCCTGCATTTTGTGGTTCTTAATATATATTAATGTTTTGTTAATTTTGTAATGGGAGAGGAGAAAATGCAGCAGACCAGATCAGTATGTGAACCCGGGCCCCCTGAAACTCTAGTCATGTGCTCTACCAACTCAGCTATCTGGCCACTGGCGATCAAACCCGGCTGACTGCCACATTCCTCCCTCCTTAAAGTTCTTTTGCCCTCCAAAGACCCCCACCCAGGCTCATCCCTGGCAGGTCTTTCACCTGTCAATTCCAGGTCACGGCACCAAAAGTAACGGGAGAGGAGAAAATGCAGCAGACCAGACCGGGATTCAAACCAAGGCCCCCAGAAACTCCGGTCAGGTGCTCTACTAACTGAGCTTTCTGGCTTGCGGCGATTGAACCTGGCTGACCGTCACTATTTATTATATATAATCTGATATGTAGGAATTCTTCCCTTCTTACAGTCTTTTATACATACTGTAATAAAAAAATCACACATTCATAAAAAGTCATATTAGATTTATTGGAGTTCTAAATTCACTCAGTATAATGATTTTCATGTATTATTCAATGAAATTATTTATAACATCAGATTTTGAAAAGAATTAAGCATCATGAGAAAACATTGTATATCATAATATCTACAATTGCACAACAGCTTAAATTAAAATATGGCACAATTATATTCAACATAAAATATCAAAGCAATGGATATTAAAAAAAAACAAGACACTGCAAAGGAGACTCCCTCGCAAAAGAGAATATCAACATAGATATAAATCACTGCTTGATTTACACACTGAAATGCATGTTTCTTTAAACATGTAACTAGTACAATGGTTCAATAATTGACTTTTAAATTGTGCACAATAATGACTGAAATAATGAAGTTGTATTTATTGACTATAGCATTGCATTTATTTAAAAAGCTTGGTGAACAATTCATTTATATTTTAATTACTTTGTTCAATTTTCAAACAATATGAAACTACCTTATTGGTCTACTTTCTGAAATTTTACCACCAAGCATACTATGTATGATGCAATTTTCACTTTATTTCTATATCATCTGAAAGAAGCAAGGTTTACCTCCCTTTACGGGCTGGCCATTGACCCCCTTCTTTCTATGTTACTTACCTTTGAAAAAGTGAATGCTTCATATGTCTTTGGTGATTTCAGACAGTTAAAGCATTAAAATAGATAAATAATGTAAAATAATGGTTACATGAAAATGTTTTTTTTTTATCATGTATCTGAATTTGTTCACCAAGCATAATTGTATATATATACATTTTAAAATTTGCAGAAATACGTGTAGTAAAAATTGAACCATAAAATTATCCTCAACTTTTAACAACATGATCATGAATGTAATGAATATATAAATGCATTATGGCAAGAACAATAAAAATAAATTTAATCAGAGACATTATAAAACTTAATTTTATGTCTCTGATTTAATGCACAATTTTAAACATTCTGCTCCAAAGCATTTTGAAGCAATGCACCCCCCCAAAAAAAAAATCAAGAATATGCAAAGATTACCTAGACCAGTGAATTTATACATATATTAATTAAATCAACTTTTAAATTCAGATTATCCATGATTACAATTTAATTAAAATATCTGCATAATGAAAATTGATAGCTTAGGGATATATTTCAAGGAAATTTAGCTGTATTCGGTGGTTGTAGAGAACAACTTCTTTAATCTTACATAACGGAAGCGAAAAGAAAGATTAAAAGTTGTTTACAAAGACCTGAATACATTTATCAACACTTTTTTAGAAAAATAGATCTTTAATAATATAAGATCATAATTTAAGATATACCATAAATCCAGAGAAATGTATTTTTATCAGTATACTACATGCAGTACTTTCTTGAATTGTGTTGTCTGTATAGATTTCAATTATTTTTTTTTGTGGTAAATAACGGTAAGGATTCTAAATTTATGAGGGGGATATCTTTTTTTTTAAGTTTTTGCATAAAATTTCAATATACATATATGCAGTTATTAAAAATATAGATTTTAGGATAATGCAAAAGTAAAGATGGCTTGATAATAAAAACTCCTAAAGAATAGATTTAAGCAAAAAGTCTGTACAAAGTATTTACATGATTAGTCTTAATCAATACAATTATGTACAACAGATTATAACAAATTCACATTCAAGTAGCAAATTAAGGAAGCCAGTCTTTTCAGAAATGTAGATAAAAGTTTCACATGCATTACAGAAGCCAGTCTTTTCAGAAATGAAATGTAATTGGTTCAACAGTTTCATATTTAAAACGGTAGATTGTCTTTTCAGATATGGAATGTTAGTTTTTAAATTTCACATGCAACACAGGAGATAGTCCTTCCTATAAACAGAATCTTGATATAACAGTATGGTACATTAACACACAGTGATAGTAGGTAGTCTTTTCACACCAGGGGCAACTGTTTACAATGTCTTTGCAGATATACTCTTTTGACAATGGGTTGTACAATAACTGTAGTAATTCTGTGTATTACACATAAATTCTTTCATTCAAATATATACTTAAATTCTAATATATACTTAAATTCAATTCATAGGTATCAATCACCATAAGTAAACCTACTATTTAAGAAATCAATATTGATTTAAATGCCCATGAGATGAAATATGAATTCTATGATTATTATACATGTGCATGCATTACCAAAACAGATACAATGTACAAAGTACTTTACAAACACAAAAACCTTAAGAGCCCTCTTTGCAATGCACACTAAAGAGTTCTGATTTTGTAGTATTTTTATGCAGATAATCCACCCTTTGATCTAGACTAAATAAATTGAAATGTATAGTTTATCAGTATCAGCTATCTTTGAGAGTGATCAAATCAATCATTCACAATTACACTTAAATAGATCAAGAAAAATAGATTGAACTCTTCATTTGAAAGTATTTTGCACAGTTAAGTAAACACCAGACGTGTATATTTGTTCATAAGTACTTCATTCTCTTTGAAATAAAGAAACTTGGATTCGCTTTGAATATTTTAAAATATTTATATATATTTACATCTTTTCATACACTATAATTTTAAAATATAAATGTTATATATATACATTACATCTTTTTTACAAAAGTCATACACTGAAAGATTTTCACTATAATTTTACAATTTTCCTTTTTCCCCGCTTCATATTTTTGTGTAAGTTAGCGCAGTTCGAACCCGATTAAATAAAAAAATGCCATTATTCTGTCGAAAATCAATGAAGCGAAGCTAAATGCAAAGTTGATCTGTAACTCATTAAGATACACTCACATACCGAAATTCAGCTCAATATCTCCAAACGTTTAGAAAAAAAAGTGCGGAAAACCAAGTGGGAATCAAATTTTCTGTCAAAAATCAATGAGGCAAATTTAAACTTGATCTGCATGGCCAAAATTCAGCTAAAAGCATGTTATAAAAAATAGCTTAATATTTGATTGAATCAAATCTTGCAGATATACACCAGTACAATAATTCATTATAATACTTTCATATTTTAATTTTTAAAGAAAAAGAACATGCATAATTACATTCAATTTACAAATGACTTAAATGTTTAGTTCAATAATTACAAAAGTATACAAATTTACATATAGTGTTACAAAACACAAAAATCAACACAATTATCCTGTTATAAGAAAAAAATGCTGAAATGAAATTGAACTGTATGTACTATATAAAATAAAGGTAGCCAAACTGTAGTGTTTTCACCTGTTTTTTTTTTTAAGTTTGTAAACAGAACATACATATTAAACTAAATAATTCCATCTCATGGGCATTCAATTTTTAAACACAATTTTGTCCCAATAACTTCCCAATAATGAAATATATGTATTAAAATTTTAAAATTGAATACTTCACATATGTACATGTACATATGTATTTTTTTTTTAAAGTACAGGGGAGTTATTGGGGCATATAGGGTAGATGAAGAGTGGCAACCCTTGATTTTGCCAAACCACTCATGGCAGTTTGTAAATATTTAGTTTCCAATGGAAACTAAATATTTGCATTCTACCTGTGTTGTGCTCTAGAGGGTTTTTGCTCCTGGAAAATACAAATGCACCTATATCATTAGCTAGTTTAAGGATTATTTGCAGCACAGTAAATCATATTATGGTCAGACCAATAAGCCTGAAGCACATCTGTTTGTATATCAGTAAAGTTTGTAAATATTAGGTCTAACTGTGTCTTGTTTTTTGTTGTTACTTTGTTTATCACTTGCTCACAGCCAAAGTTTTCTTTTATAAAGTTAAGGAAATGTCCATACTGACCAGTATTCAAATCCAAATTACAATCTCCTATCATCACAATTTTTTTATCTTTGTTAACAAATGGAAGCAACCTATTCTTCAAGGTATCGTAAAAATGTTGAAGAGTACATGAAGGCTGCTTATATAAAACTACACACTGCATTGGAGTATTGGATGGCATAATGGAAATTATGGAAAATTCAACAGACTTGGAAGTGAAGGAGTTGTATGTCAAACACTGTAAATGATTCCTCAAATACACGACAATGCCATGATGTGATCTGGTATGGGAAATGTTTGCATCATTTCTGAACATTGTAAAACCCTCCAAAGTAAAGTCTTCATCAGAATCTGATTCACAAAGCCAAGATTCAGCTATACCAATAACATCCGCAGCTAAAACACTTGGTTCTGACTTTATATCAACAAAGTGTTTGTGTAGAGACCTTGCATTGTTGAACAAAAATTTGACATCTTTACATACTGAATAAAGTGGTATGTATGAGAGCTGCAATCTATTTTCTCTCAATCTTTCCATCTCTTTATCAACATTTTCATCTTTTGAAAGACTTTTTTCATTGAAATCCAAAATGAATAGACCATCAAGTGACCTTACTCTTGAAAGTGCAACATAATGTATGTGAGGAATTTTTCGCTGCCTTGTCTGTGCTAAGCTGATTACTGCCTTTGAAAGAGTTGCTCCTTGTGCTTTGTGAATTGTTTTTCCAGCAGATGGTTGGAGTGGAAATTGAACTCTCTCATAGGTCTTCCTGTTATAAACAAATGTTCTTTTAGCTTCAAATATGGGAGTCCATGTAGTGTTCACATTTGTGCTGAACAAATGGTTGTATTGATGTCTTCTTGATATACCTATACTTGAGTCAGCAAACAGAACCCATACTATGGCAGGTCTTAATTGTGATTGTTTATATTCAATGTATTTCACAACACATGAAGCACCATTTGTCAATCCATCTGTAACATCAAGATTCACTGATATGTCATAGAGCATATCCACAGCAATAACAAGATTTGTTCTTAATTGTCCAGTAGATGCTGGATTTTCAGGCAAGTTTTGAACTAGTTTCAATTTCACTGATGCAGAAAGTTTTGTCTGTGATAACACATCTGTGTCTGCTCTTACATTTACTTTAACTGTTGAAAGGTTTTCTATTAAATTGTTATTAAAACAATCAACAAACTTGTTCTCAATAAACAGATGAGGTGCCTGTTTAGGATAGATTTCAGAGTCTTGCCTAATGACACGTTGAGAAATAAGTTCTTTGTCTTCATCTGTCATTTTGTTTTCACGAAGTCTATTCAACATTTCAGCAAATCTGAGGTCATCCTTTTGTCTCATAATTTCAGATAATTCCTGCATATGAAAATGCTCATGCCACAAATTTTTTGCTAAACTCTGACCAGGATTAGAAAGGTCTTTGAAAATCCACTTGTCTCCAACAGGTGGTAACTGATATAAATCACCTACAGCTATGATGCTAATACCACCAAAGTCTTGTTTTCTACCAGTAAGTTGTTGGAGTCTATCATTTATAAATGTCAGCATATTATTTCCAACCATTGAAATTTCATCTATTATCACAACTGACAAATTCTGGTACTTTGTCCTAAATGAGTTCAATTCATCTGCACCCATGTGCTGCTGTGTTTGATACATTTTCCTGTGAAATGCTGATGCAATAGTGGTCCCTTTGATGTTGTATGCAGCTTTACCAGTGTGAGCACAAAGTAATATTCTAATATCATCTGGACTTTCTCCTTCTTTTGAGTAAAGTATTCTGTGTAATGTTTGGAAAATTGCATCAATAACTACAGATTTTCCTGCACCTGCTCCACCAGTAAGAAAAGCATATAATGGTTCATCTCTGTTTTGAATCCAGTTTGTCACATGATTGTAAAATTCTCTCTGCTTTGTATTCAGGGATTGCAAAAGTTTATAATATTGCTCATCAGGAATGCGGACAGCACTCATTTCTGTTTCAGTTACTTTTGAGGACAAACCCAGGTCTGGACCTATATCAAAATCTCTATGTTGAACTGTATCAGGATCAATATGTACAAATTCCTCGGATGGTTCAGAACCTATCTCTGCATCTTCTGCCTCAGCATGTTCTGTATTTGGTGCTACTGTCTCCAGATCATCAAGATCTTCTTCAGCTTGAAGTCGAGCTTGTTCTAATTCATCCACAAAATGTTCATACTGCCTTTGCTTCATTTGTATTATACTTGCTTTTTGCATGTAATGCTGTTCATAAGTTTGACAACTACCAAAAAGATCAGTATTCTCATTTCTCCACGGCAGATAGAGAAGAATTCTTTCTCTGTAATACTGTTCAGAATTTGTTTTTTGGCTGTACCCTACGTATCTAATAACCCGTTTGTTTTTTCGTCTTCTGATCTTAATCCCATTTTTCAAATGAACTAAAATATCCTGATCAGAAAAGATGTTCTCTTGAGAATCTTCTTCAGGATCATCCTCATTCACTTCCTCTTGCACATCTTTTTCCATTTCTTTTGGAAAAGTGACTTCCAACTCAGAAACAACATCAGCTAAGCACCAATTTTCTAGTTGCTTTGGTCTTCTTGCATATCTATGTATCATACCATCTGACTTAATATCAGTCGAGTCTTTTGGTAACTCATTCAATTCATCGTGATGTTTGAGTAAGAAAACTCTGTCTTCAGGTGGTGAGGTATTTATAAAGACAACCTCTCTACTAGCTTGTGTAAGTGGCATCTGAAGGATCAAATAACTCGCTTCTTGTGCACTGACCTCAACAAAGTTCAAGAACTTGTTTCCAATGTGGCGAACTTGGCGCTTAAGATCCATATTTCCCTCTGCAGCTTCTTGAGATGCTCTATCAAGCATTGCACTTATTCCTCTTTGAGATTTGCTGATGTAAGCAACAATGTATGTGGCACAGGCATAAGGATCAAGTACAAACTGAATATCTAAGTTAGCATTCCAAGCTTTTAGCACTGATGTATTGTAGTAATTCACTCTCATTTCAGATGGATTTCTCCTTAGAAACACTTTAGGACCTTTTAGGGATGCTCGGATACATTTTATATACTCATCCTCACACATTTCTACTACAGTCTCTAAGAAGGACTCATAGTCTAAACTGCAACCATCTTTGTAATCATTCATTTTCTTTTGAATATCAGAATACAACTTTCTATAATGCTCAACTTCAACATCTAAGGGTTCAAGAAGCATGGTTTTGGGCAAAGGTGGCAATGGAAATCCAAATATGCAAACAGATTTACCCCCTTTTTTACAAGTCTTCGAGTGTTTATGTACCTGAAGCTCTACAAGGCGTTTCATTTGAGAATCATTCTCATGCAAACCACATGTGACATACTTATCTACATATGCTTCAATTTCCTCATTGCTATTTTCTTTGTGCTTTGGAGCATCACTTGTCCATACCAACATGTGAATATGCGGTGAACCTCGATTCTGGAATTCTACCCTTCGAAACACATCAGTGACAACACCTAGAGGATTGTGAGGACTCTTAAGAACGGTATTGATGAAAAGTTGAACTCTGTTGTCAAAGAATCTTGCACATGTCACTGGATCTTGTTTCACTAGTTTTGATTTTTCACTCCAATTCAAATCATCTAATTCTTCTTGTGACAAGGTTTTTCCATCTAGTGTTGCCAATGTTTTAAGTAGATCAAGCCATCTGGTATCAGCTGATGAGAGAGAAATAAACCAGGTTGGAAGACCCAACTGCCTTATCATGGCAAATACATCTTTCTTTTTAGATGAAAGGTATGCAGGAGAATTTCGAAGTGTTCTGAATATATAATACCCTTCATTTAATCTCACAATTTTTTCCGCAGAGGCTGGATTTAAAACTTGTTCTGCAGTGATTTTCTTGCCCTCTGATTTACATCTTCTCAGTGCCAAGTTAACTTTGTCACTAACTTGCTTAATTTGAATTTTCTTCAATTTAAAAAAGATGTTAGGTACAGATTGTGCTGCTCGTCTATCAACACTGCGCAACTCCCATTTTGCAATATCACTGTAGTGTACTGGAACTTCTCTATCCTCATTTTCAATTCTGTGTTGACCACAAAATATTGTTGGAAAACAGAGATATTCTGCATCTTTATCTGTAAATAAACTTATTGGTTTTTGGTTTTCTCCAGGGGCAAACACATAGAGTTTATTTGTATCAATATCTGCTTCATCTACAAGTGTATCAGAATTGCCCTGAATGCAATCATCTGAGGAAACTTCACAAAAACCATCATCATTTCCTTCAGTCTCACGATCATCACTTACATTTGAAGATCCTATCAGTTCTTGTACTGTTTCCTCATTACTTTTTTCAATTTCATCTCTCCAAGAAGGGTCTATCACTATACCTGAATATTTATACAATTCACTATTTTTCATTAGCCATTCTAAAGCATTTATCACCACATTTGGACGAACATTTTCTGTGAAGCATGCAGATTTGTGGGATAATCTTTTCTTTAATTTCACAGCTATAGTCACATGCTCATCTATTTGTCGTGGAAGGGCATTTACAGTTGGCTGAATATCAACTGTTACATTTACAATATTTCCTTTGACCGACATCTGACCTCCTCTTGGTAATTCTCTTATTTGCATAAAAGGTATCCGTTGTGATATCAACCTTTCTTCTAGTGGATGTAAATTTAAAGCATCGGGTTTGTCTGGCCATTTCATTCCATTTTTAACTGAAAGTCTTGGAATTTTTTCATCTTTCAGAGTTGAACAGCAAGTTAAACATAGCCATTCTATATCATCTACTGATCTAAACCCAGTACAAATACTTTTACTACTAGCACTAAGATTAGTTGTATCTAGCTTCACGACACTTTTCCGAAACCAAGTCTGATGACAACATGTACACACATAAATTGGGCCAATCTTAACTTCTTCATGGAATTTCTCTATGCAATCTTCCAAAGAATTACCATGACACCTTTTTTTCAATAATCTGTTTTCATAGTCTTTAAATTCTGCATCAAGCCTCTTTTTACTCTTAGAAACTCTTTCATTTTCTCTTTCTTTTTCTCTGCAATTTCTTCTACTTTGCTGTTTACATAGCCGTTCCTTCTCCATTGTCTCTTTTCCTTTTCTTTGCTTGCCTTTCTTTTAAACAAAATTTTGAATTTAGTCTTGCCTTGTTCATACTTTTTAAGGTACTTTTTCTGTCCTTGAGCTTCATCTCTGGATTTTTTCTGACACTTTTTTTGGAAGCCAATTCTTTTTCTTTAAATTCTTTACTTTGTCTTGCCTTGTTCATACTCTTTAAGGCACTTTCTCTCTCCTTGAGCTTTGTCTCTGGATTTTCTCTGACACATTTTTTTGAAGCTAGTTCTTTCTCCCTGAATTCTTTACTTTGTCTTGCTTTGTTCATACTTTTTAAGGTACTTTTCCTGTCCTTGAGCTTTGTTTCTGGATTTTCCCTGACACTTTTTTTGGAAGCTAATTCTTTCTCTTTAAATTCTTTACTTTGTCTTGCCTTGTTCATACTTTTTAAGGTACTTTTCCTGTCCTTGAGCTTTGTTTCCGGATTTTCCCTGACACTTTTTTTGGAAGCTAATTCTTTCTCTTTAAATTCTTTTCTTTGTCTTGCCTTGTTCATACTTTTTAAGGCACTTTCTCTCTCCTTGAGCTTTGTCTCTAGATTTTCTCTGACACTTAATTTTTTTTGAAGCTAGTTCTTTCTCTCTAAATTCTTTACTTTGTCTTGCCTTGCTCATACTTCTTAAAGTGCTTTCTCTGTCCTTCTGTTTTATTCGTGAGTTTTTCCTTCTTTTTTGCATATCATTTCTCATATATTCATTTCGATTTTTTTGTGATGGTTCAGAAATGACGCATTTTGTAGACATGCTCTCTTGAAACTCAAAGTACTTATCAATTAAAGAACGTCTATCACTCCCTGAATTGGACTCACTTATTTTTTGAGTTACAGACACTGGCTGAATCTCAAACTGGCTAATCATTGAAATATTACAACTCTGATAAAATGCGAAAAGGTAGTCAACAAGTTGACCTTGATCACTAAAAGTGATTTTTACAGCTTTACCCTCTGCACATGAAAGACCATCTTGTCCGTGAGAATGTGAATCAAAAAATACAGGACAATTCTTATCATTGACATATATTGCAGAGCAAATTCCTCCAACTATAATTAAACCTTGATTGTATCTTGCAAAGAGCTGTTCAATACCTTCCTTCAAATTTTTACTTTGACTTGAGTGATTCCAATCGACATGAATAACTGTTCCATAGATTTCTTCAAAATAGCAAATTTCATACTCACTGCCATGCACAAAAACAGACTTAGGAAGTTCTTGAAATTGTAGCATTTTTGTTACAAATTGAACAGTTGACTGTAATTCTGCAACTCTGACTCTATACAAATCATCTCCAGCAAACAGCACTTCATCAAGTTCTGCAGAAGTAGATGCATTTTGCAAAATGATGGACATCAAGGCATTGCATGTACACTGAACTCCTCTCGAAAAAGATGGAAATAAATGACTAGCTTGATTAATTGTTCCAAATAATTTTGTTCCAAGCAAATTGGCAGTGTTCATAGCATCGAAATTTTTCCTAGTTGTCCTATATCCAAAAACACCAATAGTCTTTGTAACTCCAACTCTGTTGTCAGGGGGAAAAAATTCTAGGGACAGTGGACCTTCGAATTAAGAGAAATTCTTGATATATATCTTCAATACCGTCTTCTTATATTTTTTTTCGCTTTTCTTCCAAGGGTATTTTTATGAAATAGTCCTTTTTTTTAACACCATTGAACACTCTTGAAATGTTTTCGGGTAGGCAGACTTTCTTAACTTCGTTAATGTTTGTCATACAATTCTTGCAAAAATAATGCTTTTTCAATGGAGTCTGCATGTCAGCAAAGTAGCTGTTAAACATGTATATGCTGTTTAATTCTGGATGTGTAAGTAGACAATGTAGACTGATGAGTGTTTGAGTGCCACCTATAGAGTGTCACATAACATATAAAGAAATAAATACCATAATTTGGAGTATACTCATTGAGTGTCCAGTATAAATGATAGTCTATATTAATACACATTTTTTCAACACCCACCCCAATTTTGTCTTTTCTTGATTATCTTCCCTTGAGAGAAGACTTGGTCCTATTTAAAAAATTAAACTCGCATTTACCGAGGATGCACCAAGTTTGGTTAAAATTGACCCTGTGGTTCTTGAGAAGAAGAGTTTACTGATGGACAGACAAAATGTGATCAGAAAAGCTCACTTGGTCCTTCGCATCAGGTGAGCTAAAATACGGAGGACCTACTTCCAAGAGTGACTTTTATAGTAGCTGCAATAATGTAGCCCTCTCCGATTTTTTTTAATCTGATGTTTTCTGGAGAGGGCTACAATTCCATCGCATCTCCGTAATGGTGCAAATATTTTTTTTTTAATAGGAGCGACTGCAGGCAAAATAAATTATTTTTACATTCAACTTACTTCTAATAAGACGAATTTTTTATTCACTGTCAACAGTAGACCCCGTTAAATGCGAAAAACTTGTAAAATAACTCTGCATGTTTCCTGGTAGTTTACTTCAGCAGCCATGACAGTTCACGCGTGACGTAATGAGACTTTCGCTTGAAATTTAGAACAACTGAATAAAGCAATTATCGGTGTTTATAAATGTATGTGCTGAATTTCATCACAAAAACATAGGTATATAAAACCATTTTAAGTGTTATTTTTTTGCAAGCAGCGATATTTATGTTTAAAATAAGGGAATTCCAAAAAGATCCGCTCCTATAGAACCTAAATTCTCATTGGCTGTCCCAAAATACAATCTATCAAGGTCAGTAAACATGGCGGATAAATTCGAGTTGTGATGTTGACATACACGAAAAATAAGCGATATAGGGATCGTTCTGTATATTTTTGCATTGGTTTACGTCTTGGATGACTACTTATTTGGAGTCAAGGTAAGAAATGTTAATAAAATAGCCATTTACTGTTAATTTGAGCCGAAATCCGTGCGGGAGCAAATCACTCCCGCAGCTGCACCATTATGAAGATCCTAAGGAGTTGTAGCCCTCTCCCAAAAAAGAAAAAAAAAAAAAAAGGGAGAGGGCTACATTATTGCAGCTACTTTTATAGGGAATAAGCAGCTGGTTTAAATCTTCAAATGGACCACACAGATGTTGGTTTAAGAATTTTTTTGTGTTCGGATAAGAAGTATTTACTATCACATAAAACAATAGCCGTGTAAACTGAGGCCCCGTGTCGCAGTAGGTTCTGCCACGAAAAGGATTCCTGACTGCTGAAAGGCCCTTAGTGCTGAGCATAGGACAAAATTTGTAGCCCTTCACCGGCACATGGTGGTGTCTCCTAATGAGTGAAAAATTCTTGACAGGAACGTTTATCAACATAAAAACAATCAATCTTTCATGTTACAAAAGTTAAAATTGGCAGAAGAAACAGAGAGATAGGACTAAAACGATATACGCCTCATGTGAGCGATGTGGCCCATGGACCTCTTGTTTTTAAAAAAGAATGATTTTTTTACATTTATCCCTAGCAAGTGAGTTATTCATGTCTAATTTAAAAAAAGCATTTTATGTTTATCCTTGGCAAGTGTATTACTCATGTGTAGTTTTTAAGGGTTTTTAGCTCACCTGAGCCGAAGGCTCAAGTGAGCTTTTCTGATCACATTGTGTCCGTCGTCCGTCCGTCCGTCTGTCCGTCCGTCTGTCCGTAAACTTTTCACATTTTCGACTTCTTCTCAAGAACCACTGGGCCAATTTTGACCAAACTTGGTACGAAGCATCCTTGGGTGAAGGGGAATTTAAATTGTTGAAATGAAGGGACATATCCCCTCGCAAGGTGAGATAATCAAGAAAAGACAAAAATAGGGTGGGGTCATTAAAAAATCTTCTTCTCAAGAACCACTGTGCCAGAAAAGCTGAAACTTATGTGAAAGCATCCTGGGGTAGTGTAGATTCTAAATTGTTCAAATCATGACCCCCGGGGATTGGGCGGGGCCACAATGGGGAATCAAAGTTTTACATAGAAATTTATGGGAAAAATCTTTGAAAATCTTCTTCTCAAGAACCACTGTGCCTGAAAAGCTGAAACTTATGTGGAAACATCCTGGGGTAGTGTAGATTCTAAATTGTTCAAATCATGACCCCCGGGGGTTGGGCGGGGCAACAATGGGGAATCAAAGTTTTACATAGAAATTTATAGGAAAAATCTTTGAAATCTTCTTCTCAAGAACCACTGTGCCTGAAAAGCTGAAACTCATGTGGAAACATCCTGGGGTAGTGTAGATTCTAAATTGTTCAAATCATGACCCCCGGGGATTGGGCGGGGCCACAATGGGGAATCAAAGTTTTACATAGAAATATGTAGGAAACATTTTTCAAACTCTTCTTCTCAAGAACCACTGTGCCTGAAAAGCTGAAACTTATATGGAAGCATCCTGGGGTAGTGTAGATTCTAAATTGTTCAAATCATGACCCCTGGGGATTGGGCGGGGACACATTGGGGAATCAAAGTTTTACATAGAAATATATAGGAAAAATCTTTGAAAATCTTCTTCTCAAGAACCACTGTGCCTGAAAAGCTGAAACTCATGTGGAAACATCCTGGGGTAGGGTAGATTTTAAATTATACAAATCATGACCCCCGGGGGTTGGGCGGGGCCACAATGGGGAATCAAAGTTTTACATAGAAATATGTAGGAAACATCTTTCAAAATCTTCTTCTCAAGAACCACTGTGCCTGAAAAGCTGAAACTTATATGGAAGCATCCTGGGGTAGTGTAGATTCTAAATTGTTCAAATCATGACCCCTGGGGATTGGGCGGGGACACATTGGGGAATTTAAGTTTTACATAGAAATATATATGAAAAAGCTTTGAATATCTTCTTAATAACAACTGGGCCAGAAAAGCTGAAACTTATATAATTATGATCAGTGGGGTAGGGTGGGGTCACAATACAAGGGGTAAATCTAGTAAAGTACAGAATTGTCAAAGCTTCCCAGGTGAGCGATGTGGCCCATGGGCCTCTTGTTATCCTTAGCCAATGTCTTCTTGTGTAGTGTTTTTAAGGCATTCTATTTGTGGGTTAACCCTTAGCTAAAGCGTTATTCATGTGTAGTGTTAAGGGTTTTCATGTTTAGCCTTACTTAGTCTGATGATCATGTGTAGTTTTTTGAAAATGTTTTAGTTATCCTTAGCTAGTGTTTTGTATTTTTTTTATATATATATTTTTCTTAGCTAGTAGTATTCATGTGTAGTTTTCTAGGGTTTTTAATTATTAAACGCTTACTTTGTGTAAATTGTAAGAGTACATGTAAATTTAGAATGTTTTGTTCAAATACAAACAAATCTCAAAGCAAACTTGTCTTAATGCATTGACACTTACAATGAAGTGATATCATTCTCTTTGTTTTGAAAATAATGGGTTAACCCTTAGCTAAAGCGTAATTCATGTGTAGTGTTAAGGGTTTTTATGTTTAGCCTTACTTAGTCTGATGATCAAGTGTACTTTTTTGAAAATGTTTTAGTTATCCTTAGCTAGTGTTTTGTATTTTTTATATATATATTTTTCTTAGCTAGTAGTATTCATGTGTAGTTTTCTAGGGGTTTTAATTATTAAACGCTTACTTTGTGTAAATTGTTAGAGTACATGTAAATTTAGAATGTTTTGTTCAAATACAAACAAATCTCAAAGCAAACTTGTCTTAATGCATTGACACTTACAATGAAGTGATATCATTCTCTTTGTTTTGAAAATAAGTTGTAAGCAAAACAGGTATAAAGAAGTAAAATTGTCCATCCTTGGCGCTTCCCTATGTCTGTTTTGTTTAGATGTTGTTTATGTAAACTTTATTATCTTGAATATTGAAATTGAGTTTTAAAAAATCATTAGGATTGGAATGTAGTATAAGACTGGTTATTTGAAAGTTTACAGGTTAGATGAAATTGACAATTCATCAAGGCATTGCATCTGCTTTTATTTCCTTTTTCAATTAGTTGTACAAATTGAGATTGTTCTGTTTTTTATAACAAACATGTGCACACTTGTTGCAGAGAACAGATGACTCTGTAATATTAACGACACAGAAATATTTCTCCAAAATCTTTTTTGTTATTTGATTGACTTTCCTTCTTCCTGTTGCTTTGTGGCGTTTTTTTGCAAAGAAAACAGTAATCTCAATGGAATCCTCACAGAACATAATGGTATCACTGATCAAAATGCAGTGTCATATCACTGATAAAGATACAAGTGTCATATCACTGCTAAAAATGCAAGTATCAATCACTCTTAACAATACAAGTGTCATATCACTGCTAAAAACGCAAATGTCTATCACTGCTCACAATGCATCTCACTGTAAATCACTGTCAAATCAGTGCTTAATATATACAAATTCACTTCCCGGTTAAAAGGACTACAAAGGTACTGCCACCCTCAGTAGAGCTGGACTGCCATCCTCAGCCAGACATCTTTGACTATCCTTTCTTCCAGGAGTAATGTAGGAGCATCTCAAAGGAATAATTCCTCTTCCTTTTGAGGTCTGCTAGCCAGTCTTCAAATGACTGTGTGGCTATTTCAACACAGACACATTTCCATAATATTGCTTATGCCCAGGTGTATGTCGGTCTTTCTTGCACTTACTGCAAAGAATTCCACCACTTTTTCGCACATACTTCCTTTGGGTTCTTCCAGCTTCCTCTTCTTTTCTTTTCCTGTACCTGAGGGTGGAATATGATACAGGCGCAGGTACTGCTGGATTGCTGGTACTGTGAAGTAGGGGGGTTGTGGGTGGTGGAATCTGCAACAAAACTGGAGGTGGTTGTTGCTGCCCTGTGCCACGTGTTCCAGATTGGTAAAGGCTGTACTTGTTGAGTGGGAACTAAGTTCAACATTGCTGGAACAGGTAAAGGATCAGAAGGTGGGGTCACTTTTCTTCTCTTTACTTTATCATGATTGCAGTATTTGGCGGAAGGACAAACTCATGAAGATTATCAGATTTTCCAGAGCACAAGGACGCAGGCTTCTGAAGAGGTGGCGGTAAACTTGCAGAAGCTGTTACTGGTGGCTTTGGGGGTACTGCTCTTTGTTCCAATATGTACCTGTCTTGTCTCTTCCCACGCCGATTATACCTTAAAATAGAAATAAATGTGCTAGTATTTTTTTTTCACCTGAACTGACCTTGATAATGGATTAATATATAAGTACTCAGGACCATTACGTTGTCATAATGATATTGAAATGTAAGGCAAAATTATCTAACTTTTTTAACTCTTATCTAACAAAATTATCTAACTGCTTTTTTTTAATGAAGTATTCTTTATTACTCCCCATCTGATAAATGATTATTTTTAGACATTGGACAATATTCCTTCTTTTAAAATAGCAGTGCATTTCTTGATAGTCATCAAAAATGTACTTTTATAGAATTCTCAAGATTTTGATTTGGGTTTATTTTAGTAATAGGAATTTAATGATGGATTTAATACTTATACCCCCTGCTTGGAAAGTGGGAGCGTATAAAGTTATTGGTTTGTCCGACCGTCCATCCGTCTGCTACCCTTTTTAGGTCACCTGAGTAAACTCAGGTGACCTATTGCTATCTGTTTTCGTCCGTCGTCGTTCGTCGTGCGTCGTTCGTCGTGCGTTAACATTTGAACATTTTCAGCTTCTTCTCTGCAACCACTGAACCAATTTCAACCAAATTTGGTACAAAGCATCTATGGGTGAAGGGGAACAAAAATTGTGAATTTCATGATCCCTGCCCCCCTGGGGCCTGAGGGGTGGGGCCAAAACCACTAAAATTAGTGCAATCTTTAAAAATCTTCTTCTTTACTCCTGGACATCAAGCAGTCAAACTGTTTGCATGATTGTAATCAGCAATGAGTCCTCTACCAAAATTGTGAAATTCATGGCCCTGGGGTCAGGGGTTCTAGTGCTAGGGCGGGGCTAAATAAGTAGGTAGTGAAAATGCATTATTTCTTTGAAAATCTTCTTCTCTGCTCCTGGGTATTAAATAAACCAACTAAGTACATAGTTATGATGAGCAAGAGTGCCTCTTCCAGATTTGTGAATTATATGGCCCCAGGGTCAGGGGTTCTGGTGTTAGGGCGGGGCTCTATAGATTATATAGTGAAAATGCATTATTTCTTTGTAAATCGTCTTCTCTGCTCCTGGGTAGTAAATAAACTAATTAAGCACATAGATATGATGAGCAAGAGTGCCTATTCCAGATTTGTGAATTTTATGGCCCCAGGGTCAGGGGTTCTGGTGTGGGGGGGGGGGGCTATATAGATTACATAGTGAAAATGCAATAATTCTTTGAAAATCTTCTTCTCTGCTCCTGGGTATTAAATAAACTAACTAAGCACATAGTTATGATTAGCAAGACTACCTCTTCAAGATTTGTGAATTTTATGGCCCCAAGGTCAGGGGTTCTGGTGTTAGGGCGGGGCTCTATAGATTATATAGTGAAAATGCATAATTTCTTTGAAAATCTTCTTCTCTGCTCCTGGGTATTAAATAGGCTAACTAAGCACAAAGTTATGATGAGCAAGAGTGCCTCTTCCAGATTTGTGAATTTTATGGCCCCAGGGTCAGGGGTTCTGGTGTTAGGGCGGGGCTCTATAGATTATATAATGAAAATGCAATAATTCTTTGAAAATCTTCTTCTCTGCTCCTGGGTATTAAATAAACTAACTAAGCACATAGTTATGATGAGCAAGACTACCTCTTCAAGATTTGTGAATTTTATGGCCCCAGGGTCAGGGATTCTGGTGTTAGGGCGGGGCTCTATAGATTATATAATGAAAATGCATTTTTTCTTTGAAAATCTTCTTCTCTGCTCCTGGGTATTAAATAAGCTAATTAAGCACATAGTTATGATGAGCAAGAGTGCCTCTTCAAGATTTGTGAATTTTATGGCCCCAGGGTCAGGGGTTCTGGTGTAAGGGCGTGACTCTATAGATTATATAGTGAAAATGCATTTATTCTTTGAAAATCTTCTCTGCTTCTAGGTATTAAATAAACTAACTAAGCACATAGTTATGATGAGCAAGAGTGCTTCTTCCAAAATTTAGAATTTTAAGGCCTCAGGTTTAAGGGTTATGGTGCTAGGGCGGGGCTCTATTGATTATATAGTAAAAATAAATTCTTTGAAAATCTTTTCCTTTGCTCCTGGGTTTTATGCCAATTATCCAAGTATATATATATTTATGATGAAGAAAGGTGCATCTATCAAAGTGGTTTTTTATGCCCCCAGGGTCAGGGGGGGGGGGTTACACAGTCTAAAAATAAATTAATGCTTTGAAATCTGCTCTTTTGTCTTAATCAACCATTTTATGATAACATTTGCAGAATTTTGAAATATGTGGCCCATGGGTCACTGGTTCCTTTAGGGTGAGGTGCACAACTGGGTATAAAGTGGTAGTGCGTTTTTTTCTTTGTTACTCTGATCTACGTCTGGGTATTAAGTAAAAAGAGTAAGCATGCTAAGTTTATAATTATGATAAGCAAGGGTGCCTCTTTCAAAATTGTAAATTGTGAATTTCATGGCCTCTGGTTTAAAACATGAACTAAATTTAATTGTTTGAAAGTTGTTACACAATACTCAGGTGACCTATAAGGCCCGTGGGCCTCTTGTTTTTTTTAATTTTCTCTCCTTTTTTAGAAGGTTTATGTAAAGAGGATCCAGACAGAAGAGTTAGACTTGAAACCAATCCAAAGGACTATTGGTACAATGACAGATTTCTGTCGAACGCCAGTCCTGAAATCAACGGCAACTATGACGGAAGATGTTGTCCAGAAATCTGTGGGAACTGAGACTGATGCAGCAGTACTGCCCTTCAACAAGACACAGACTCGGAGGACAGTTCTGACGAGGAAGATGAAGATTGGCTTCCAGATGATGAATCTGATGATGACTATGATGAAGCAATTGATGAACTGTAAGCATAATATATCTCCATCTTTCTAAACATTTACTATAAATCTATATTTTGTTCTGTTGCTCATTTACTTTATCTTTACTTTGAAGGAAATTTTAATATTATTTTTTTATGTTTCCAAGGGATATCACAGACCATCAAGAAGACCGAGCCCATAGAGAGAGGAAATACATAGTCTATGAGAGTTGCTTGAAAGAACTTTTGTCACCCTGTAGGAGTTGTCAAGAGCATTGCAGAGTTGTGATAAAGAGCAGGCTGGGGTCATTTGTGCGTTTGTTGTCTTCCTGCGTGGCTTGTGGATTTGTGTTCACTTGGGGTAGCCAGCCATTGACTTCCAGGCTACCTTCTGGGGACTTGGAAGTAGCAGGGAGTATTTTATTCTCAGGAGCTAGTGTATCCAAAGCTCTTCAACTATTTAACAATATGAACATTATGTGCATTAGTGAAAGGACATTCAGGAATATTCAGAGTTCATATCTTATCCCTGCAGTGCGGAACGTCTGGATAGAGTACCAGACAGCTGCACTGCAACAGTGTGTTGCCAGAGATGTCAAAGTGGGTGGTGATGCTAGGTGCTGTAGTCCTGGACATTCAGCAAAGTATGGCAGTTATTCAATAATGGACCTTGAAACTGGATTGATCTTAGCAGTTGAATTAGTTCAGGTAAAGCAAAATATGTTTTATATGAATTACCCGGGGGTATTTCATACAATCAATATGCAATATTCCAATACTGCAAATATTAAGTTAAATAGGTCAAAGTATTTAAATGTGTACCAGTATTTAAAAAAAAATAAGTTGGAAAAACTGAAAGACTTCTTCAAATCCTTGTTTTGCAGGTAACAGAGACAGAAAACTCATACAGAATGGAGATGGAAGGTTTGAAGCGTTGTCTTCAGAGTCTTAAAGAAAGGAATGTCCGTATCACTGATCTCACTACAGACAGGCACATGCAAGTGAAGAGTTATATGGCAAAAGAAGAAACCTCAATCAGACATTGGTTTGATGTACGGCATGTTGCCAAAGGTAAATTTATCAAATAAAAATGATGTAAAGTTATGAATATGAATGCTGATAGCAAGTATTTCCAAGTTCATTGTTTTGTGTAATCAATCACATCATTGATATTTCATAATTTTGATGTAGGTATATTCAAGAAACTTCAACTGTTGGCAAAGAAGAAGGGCTGTGAAAAAATCAAAGACTGGTGCCACTCTATCTCGAATTATTTATACTGGTCTGCAGCGACAAGTGATGGTGATCTTGTGGAGGAGAAATGGCTTTCCATTTTGAATCATGTGTGTGATATCCATGAGGGGCATGGGGATAGATTTCAGGCATGTGAGCACCCTCCATTGGCTGATAGATCTTGGATTACCAAAGGTAAAATATCTCCACACTGGTCTTATAATACTCAATCATTATTAGCTTGACTGCAATTACATTACATGACGAAATATTATTGATTAAGTTTCATGTTTGTTGCAAACAATTTACCTTCATATTGAGTTGAACAAACAAAATATCGTGAAAAAAAAGTTTAACGAACAATGGTACTTTATTTTATATTATAATGAATTTGTTTTCATAGGTTCCAAAGCTGACAAAGAGTTGCAGTTAATTGTTGGAAATAAAAGACTTGTGAAGGATGTCAGGAAACTTTCACCGGCACGGCAGACATCACAGCTGGAGGCTTACCACAAGACTGTGTGCCACTTTGCACCAAAGTTTCACCACTTCTTTTATGATGCTATGAAAGCAAGGTAAATTTATTTCATTTTATATCATTAAAATCACAATAAAATTTTGTATAAAACTGTTTTTTAAGTTCTGTGGGCTTAACATAATTACATACATGTATTGAAGTAACTGTAACATTATTTGTAATATCATCTTCAATTTATCAGTATTTTTTTCTTTCATGGTTTAGAATACTTCTTGCTGCAACTCATCAAAATTAAAACACTCAAAGACGACAAGCTGTTACTAAAGGTGGTGAACTAAGATGGAAAGTGGCTTACCCAAAGGCAAAGAAAGGTGATCACACCCTGAAAGCTGTGATGGACACATGTTCATATGGTAATGGAATGTCTAAGGAAATACCATTGTTATTAATAAGATAAACACTGTCATTATAAAGTAAAATCTAAATAACTCAGATAAATTGAAAAAAAAATCCTTAACGAAAATAACATTATGACTGAATTGAATAAGTTTTCTTATTAGTAAATTTAGCTTTTTTCATTTTTTTTAAGAGTATGTAGAGAGATTAATGGAGGAAGCCTTCGACTTAAGGAGAAGACATCCCTCGTATGAGGTAGCTCAAGAGACATTTCGTCAGGAATGCCCACCACCAATGGCTGCTTTTGGTAACCAAGTGGATAAAGGTGAAGCAGTCAGAAGATACCGGACACGTTTTAACCGTTGAAGCTGCTTGTAAGGAATGAAGAGACAGATGTCAGTAATAGTATCACAAACCTCTAGTCCCATTTTCAAATATTTTAATTGTCAAACAAGTTCCTTTAATCTTCTTTGCTTTGGCATGTAAATGAAATACTTTTCCTTGATCATCAGTAATACATGTCATTTTACAGTACAATAATATGGTTGTTTTTTAATATTTATTATACAAAAAAAGCTGCTGCCTTTTGACATTTTGTAAATGTGGCATGTATATGTCTGTACAACAAAGTTAATGTCAATTACATTTTATATTGTTTTAAACAAGATAAAATCACTGTTACACTTTGTCACTTTTTGTCTTTAATAACGCTCAGTAGTCCCTAGGATACTGGAAACCTGTGTACTGCGATAAAGGGAATGAGGTGCGAATGGCACTCACAACACATGCTGGGATCACTTTCCTGATATTCTTACCAAGGCGATGCCACAGCCATCTTGTGTATCTTCTATATGCAATGTAGCGGTAGAGTCTGAAAAAAAATTTAAACCAGTTAAATCAGCACAGAAAAACAAAAATATGATATAAATTTTTGTTGCACAAGGAAGTTTTATCTTTTTATGCTTTCTCATAGACTATTTTGTACCTTTTCATCATAATCAAAACAGAGATACGAATTTATATCAAACATTTTGAGCTGCCTTGTCTAATGACCAGGAATACATATTAACACTTACTCATGCACTGGTTCTTCATCTCCTATTGGGCCATTGTAGTCTAGATACTCGTAGAAGGCGAGTTCGAGGACCAAGAAGAAATGAAATATTTGTCCCTTAATATTTTTTTGTTAAAACACTGGAAAACAATTCAAACTGTGCCAAATTTGAAATTATTTGTCTTCTGGGTAAGTCAGTAATACTGTTGCTTCTAGCGTAGTAGAGGTGGATTGAAAATGAATTTCGATCTGCAATTTGAATCCGATATTTTCCAAACGTCCGCGTCGACGTGTAGCGTAGCTTAGGTGGATTGAAAATGGATTTCGATCTGCAATTTCAATCCGATGTTTTCCGAACGTCCGCGTCGAATTGTACCCGCCCATTACGCTGTCTATCACTGACTGCTTTGATTGTAACAGATAGAAATGACGTAAGCTGTATATTTCTAATTTTGCCAGTTAATGTTCCGCGGTCTTATACGTGTATTGTGAGATATAGAGAACATCATACAATGTGTTTTGAAACCTCTCAAGGGTCAAATAGAGTGAGATTTAAACGATTTAAATGTTTCAAAACATTCAAATTGCTTCCAAATGTAAAATCAAGAACCATATTTGTATTGTGAGATATAACGAAAGCAATACAGTGTGTTTTGAAACCTCTTAAGGGTCAAATAGAGTGAGATTTAAATGATTTAAACTTTTCAAAAAATTTAAATTGCTTCCGATTGTAAAATCAAGCACTGTATTTGTATTGTGAGATATAGAGAACATCATACAATGTGTTTTGAAACCTCTCAAGGGTCAAATAGAGTGAGATTTAAACGATTTAAATGTTTCAAAACATTCAAATTGCTTCCAAATGTAAAATCAAGAACCATATTTGTATTGAGAGATATAAACAACATCATTCAATGTGTTATGAAAACTCTTAAGGGTCAAATAGAGTGAGATTTAAATGATTTAAATTTTTCAAAAAAATTAAATTGCTTCCAAATGTAAAATCAAGTACTATATTTGTATTGTGAGATAAAGGGAACATCATACAATGTGTTTTGAAACCTCTCAAGAGTCAAATAGAGTGAGATTTAAACGATGGATATGGAAATAACGAACAGTATTCATTCTCAACGTCCATTAAACAAATATACAAAGCAAGAGCAGAGCAAGCACGGACCTCCGAAGCATCAGAGGTGGGATCAGGTGCCATGGAGGAGTTAGCATCCCCTGCCGACCGGTCACACCCGCCGTGTGCTCGTTGTCATAATCAGGAAATAACGGAAAAAATCCGTGGTCAATTCAGTGTATAAATAATGGACTAACAATTGGTATGAAAAACGTCAGTCAGCATTTCATTCAATGATAAATTGTATTTGCTGACAAGGTCATTGTATCGACCATAGAATTTACGAAATGATGACTTTAAACGAGACTGTTGATATTCTTGTTTCATCAACTTGCTTGTCAATAATTTACCTCTTTTAAGAAATTGTTCATACGTAGAGCATGGATATTTGTTAAGCTCTGACACAGCCAGTTTAGAATTATATGATGTATTATTTGTTTTAATTAATCCCTACACTGTAAGTCTCTTAGAGATGTATGTACAATATTTTAAACATGATAAGAAATGGAAATCTGTGTCAATCTGTTAATTGCCAACTGACGATAACGCTAAATTCTACCCATTTAGATATGTCGAGTGCTTAAAGAAAGAAGTCGGTTCACTTTATGCATAAAATGGCCCTGTGGATATACCAATTAATTGATCAACACGTGATTTTCTAATTGAAGCATTAAAATAAAATAGAGACTTGGTGCTTTCATATCCCATTAAAATATTTCTCCACAAAGTCCATTTGCAAAGTTCTTGAATTTTTAGGAAAACATGTATAATTGAGTACTTTCAGTGAAGAAAAATATTATGAGCGCACCCTCTGATCTAAATGAGCGCACCCTCTGATCTAAAAAATAAAACATGTCCATGAATCCTCATAAACAATTCTTTCATTTACTAGTTGCATATTTTATATCAAAGGTTGCGCTCTATTTCAAATATCAAAAAATAACTTAAAAATTGACCGTTTTTGTAGACTTTTTCTGAATATGAGCAATATTGACGCATTTCGTGACGTCATAATGCATTGACTAGCCAGAAAATGACGCCATTTTACATAGGATTGGAGTCACCAAAGATTTAAGTAATATTTCAATGCAATGGTAACTAAAACTATGCAGTTTCGGTTTTTAGCTCACCTGAGCCTAAGGCTCAAGTGAGCTTTTCTGATCACATTGTGTCCGTCGTCCGTCCGTCCGTCCGTCCGTCCGTAAACTTTTCTCATTTTCGGCTTCTTCTCAAGAACCACTGGGCCAATTTTGACCAAACTTGGTACAAAGCATCCTTGGGTGAAGGGGAATTTAAATTGTTAAAATGAAGGGACATATCCCCTCGCAAGGGGAGATAAGAAAAGAGAAAAATAGGGTTGGGTCATTAAAAAATCTTCTTCTCAAGAACCACTGGGCCAGTAAAGCTGAAACTTATGTGGAAGTATCCTGGGGTTGTGTAGATTCGAAATTGTTCAAATCATGACCCCCGGGGGAAGGGCGGGGCCACAATGGGGAATCAAAGTTTAATATAGAAATATATAGGAAAAATCTTTGAAAATCTTCTTCTCAAGAACTACTAGGCCAGAAAAGCTGAAACTTATATGGAAGCATCCTGGTATAATGTTGGACTAGTAATTTTATGATACAGACTAGTGAAATTGACTAGCTAAATAGTTTTTGGACCAGTGAATGTTAAGGAAAAATTAAACCCCTGGTCTTTGTCAAAGCGTCCCCTGAATTTGGTCGAAGCGCTTCCTGATTTATGTCAAAACACCCTTTTAGAATTTTACAGTAATATGATATTACAAAACCGCCCCCAAATATTGGCCCAAGCTTCCCCTAAATTTAGTCAATGCGCCCCTTAATTTTGGCCAAAGCACCCCTTACATTTTTTTTTTTTGTAGCAAAAAAAAATCGTCTGGGAATCGCCCCCAAGCAATGGTCAAAACGTCCCTGATTTTTGTCGAAGCTTCCCATGATTTTGTTTTGTATTAATATTTTAATCATTTTTTGGCATACATTTTCACAAAACTGTTACGGATTAAAACTGTTTTGTATTTATACTATCATTATTTGGAAGATACCTGAATACTCTTTAAGGGGTGCTTTGACCAAAATCATGGACACATTTTGACCATTGATTGCAAGGAGATCGACTCAAAACGTTATCCTTTTCCTGTAAAAATATATAATTTAGGGGGAGCTTTGAATAAAATCAGAGGACGCTTTGACCATAACTTGGGGATAGTAAAGATTTGTTTGTATAAAGATTTTTTTCTTTAAAATTATATGGGGCTGCTTTGAATAAAATAAGGGGGCACTTTGAGCAAATTAAGGGGACGCTTTGACCAACATTTGGAAGCAGTATATTTTTCTATGAAAAAATATGTTTGGGGGAGCTTTGACTATAATCATTTATCAAGGGATTCTTTGACCAATACTTGGGGGTGCTTTGACTTACATCAGAGGACGCTTTGACTAAAATAATGGAACGCTTTAACCAGGACGTTTTCATTTGGGGGTGCTTTGACCAGCTCCCAATGTTTAGGTGACTATGGCACATTGGCACCTTGCTTTCTTTTAGCTTTATTAGAAATACAAATGAATCTTTTCACTTCAAAAAACTCTTCTTTAGAAAAAAGCAATTCAAAAAGAAAATTTGTAAACTGAAAAACGTTCACCTATGGTGACACATTACAGTTTAAATTCTATATATTTTTTGAAAAAATAAGATATACGGAAACTCGCTAAGTAAGTTGATGATATGAAGACAGCTTTTATAATGACTCGTTTCAGTCAAAAACATGGGGTGTATCTATGGTTACTCTGTACAGTCAATATTCCATAAAATGAAAAAAAATTCCCAATCAAAGTTGCAAAACTTGAAAAATGTCAAGATATTGGTGACTCGTTTTAAATATGAACATTTTGCATCTATGATGGCTCATTGTAATACATAAAGTGCTTGTTGGTGTAAAAGTCTTTTGGACTCGTTTAAATACCAGACAACATCCCCTTCATTATATGACGTTTTTTCTCTCCTGTCGTAGAATTCTTTCTGTCGTTTAGCTGAACTGGCCAAATGCTTTTTTGCGATCATATGTGAGGTTTGCATTCTTTCACGGAGGAGTTCTACATATTCGCCATAAGATGATATAGTCTTTTTGGCGGTGTCCAGGCTCCAAAAAACAATCTCTGTGGGTAATCTTACTTCTTTCCCCAGCATTAACATATTTGGCATGAAACCTGTAGAATAATGAGCTGATGATCTGTAAGCTCCAGCTATGCAACCTAAGAAAAGATCCCAATCTGTCTGTTGTCCTTTCAAATAGGCTTTCACCATGCATATAAGGGTTCTGTTAAATCTCTCTACTTGAACATTTCCTTGGGGATGTTTAGCACTAGATCTGGTTTTCCTAATTTGTAGAATATCACACAACTCATTTTATTCTATTGAATTGGATTCTTTAAATATATGTACTAAAAAGTAAAAGGGTAAATGTTTCCCCCCAAACCGGAAACTACTTAATATAATTCATTAAGTCAAATGATGCGCTACAACAACAATTTGATTATTTACGAAACAGATGGACGGACATACCAATACTATATACCCTTCCGCTTTTCAAGCTAGGGTTTCATACCAAAGAAAAACGTTTTACACATAGCTGGTGAATTACTCAACTAGTACCTGTTGCCTCAGTTTGTCTAATAAATCAAGGCCCTCCTCCTGAAAGGACTGGGGGACATCTTCCAAAAAGTTCTCAAGCACATCCGATGCATCATTAAGAACAGATGGCTTGCTCTTTGCTTCCTCCTTTTTTTCAACGGTCTCTCCCTCCACGAAGTGGCAAATCAAATATAACACACAAAAAGGCCTTGCTCCTCCGGCTCTGAAGTAGGCTGCTGGGTTAGAATCCCTTAATAAAAGAAGCAATTTCAGATTTATTTATCAAAGATTTGAATTCCATTTCAATATGTCTCTTTGCATTAGAAAAAAAACACTTTAGATAAAATAACAGGAGATATTTGTAAAAGTACACTTATGCCCCTTGAAAAGTTTCCAAGTCTAAGGAGCATAATTCTGTCAAAAATTGCACGAACGAACCCAAAACAAAACCTGCATGACCTAGACATGCAGTTATCTGATAAATCTGTATAAACATGTATACCAAAGAGGGTGTGGCAGTTCTTTTGTTATTTTCCCTAAATGTGTAGCAGATTATGTTTCAGAAACTCATATTAATTTTACTCGAATGCAACAGTATATAAAGCACAACGAGGAACAATATTTAGAAGCTGCGTATTGACTCACAATTTGCCACAAAATGAAGTTTGAATTAGTCTCACAACAATATAAGAAAGATTGAAAATTGCATTACCAGACGTAAAGAAAAATGACATAGTATGTCACATTCTCAGAAACTGCAAACCAACAGTATTAATTATTTCCTCACTTAACCTGACATGGACAGTAAATATTTTTTATCTTAATTGTGTTCAAGATCAGAGTAATGTGACTTTTTTAAATCAAGTTAATCAACATATCCAAATACTAGTATCACAGTTGACCAAGAGTTCTCACGTACGGTAAAATGGTAAAAGAGTGAACCCACTGGGGGATGTGATTGACATACTATACACGTAGATGTATATGATCATGTATGTTTAGCTCTTCTGAGCCAAATAGTGAATGAGCTAATGCTATGACCATTCGTTAGGAACTTAAGTGTTGCTAAAACGAGGAACGGAAAACGGACAATTTGTATTGGCTACGCCCAGGAATAAGCTTGGCCGATATACAGGGAAACAGACTTTCAAAGCTTCAAGAGAAACGCGTTCTGTGTTATTAGATCATAGTTACAAATCCGGACATATTTGTAAATAATCCCTGTGAAGAACCAAACTGCCCTTTTTTAGAAACATAAAACTGTTTAAATAGAAAAAGAGAGGGTTAAAGGGAAGGTCGAAGGATTGTTGAACTTTGGATTCTTTATCGAGTCTGAAGAGTTGTCAATACTATAAACTGAGGCAAGTGCCGCTTACACACCGGACTATACACAGAATCTAGGCCGAATTCTACTGGCTAGGGATGAAATCTGAGATGAAGAGATTCTGTCGCTCTTGCGATATTGGTCAACGCACATTGCCGAAAGGAATAGAATCCAAAAGGCCATTGTCTGAGATGCCCCAGATAGATGTTCAGTTCAGAAAGGTAGCAGAGGATATTGTTAGTTCTTTGCATCCACCGACTGATAGAAGAAACAGGTTCACTTTGCCTGCGGAAAGCAACAACAGTTATCTGGAGGGTTCAGGTGCTCATATTGCCTTGCGAGGGATTGTCCAAAATACAATAAAATTAAATAGCATTCCTTACTCTTTCAATTGCAGGTACGATTATTGCAACAATAATAGTTCGAATTTTACCTCAAAATTTTAATTTTTGAAAATCACCAAAATGAACTCCAGATGTACATGTACAGTACATTTGTAATGCTATACCGATATAATGTCTCTTATTGATTAACCATTTTTACAAAGTATGTCACTGCCCTTATTTCCATGGAAGTGTTACTTAAGAGAAATTGTCGCACTTATCCGTTTAATTTAATTTAACAAAGTGATAATATAAGAAAAATTTTTGTTTGAGCATTGTTCTTGAATCACTGCATTTCTGAATTCACAGTAATGTCCTTTTGATTTTTTAAATAGTATCGTAGTCTATGCATCGAAAAGACAATCCTATCGTCCACCTGTTTATAGAGCTAAAAATCGTTTAGCAGCTTTAGACCACAATATTCTCATTGGTAGACCAGCACTTACAAAAGACAATGGAAATTCAAGTTAGGTAATTGCTCAAGTCTGACTCGAATTCATCGACTTCAAAAATTGGATCAGTCCTTCGGTGAATACTGTGAACACATTCATTTTGTTGTCACAATAAGAATCTATAAAATGACGGCATATATGGCCGAGTAATTGGTTCGTTGAATCGCACAAATTGGACAACAGAAGTCTTCTCCCACCTTCCTTTTGCAGCAATTCTTATTTATATTTTTTCAAACATAATTCGGAAGGGAAATATATATTATATAATTCATGATTAAATAATGAAAACAAATATGACATTTAAAAATTCATTTCCTTAAACTATAATTTTCACTATGTGGCACTGTACAAACAGTGTGCTTCTAACAATTCACTTCTATAGTGTTCCAGGCACTATAAATAAAATTCAATACCTTGTATACAAACTTTTAACAGGCCCAATGGCCATGGACTAAAATGCTCACCTGAATTACTTTGACCTATTTTACTAAAAAAATTTAAAGTGGATGGCTTCAAAGTTAACTTAGGTGAGGCAGAAGGCTCAAATTGACCCCACCCCATACACTTTTAAAACGCATTTATTTCATAATATCTAGACATAAAATCTTGAGCAGAGACATTTCTAGCATTTTAAAATGCACATGCTACCTTCTTCATCTGTTCATTTATTCCATGATTCCTCATTTGACAGCTAACAGCTTGCAAAACTGTTCTAACTTCCCTGTCATCTTTAGTAATATAGCTAGTTATGTAAGCTATGGCTGCATACGGACTTACTGTATACTAATGATCCATGTTAGCTTTCCACATTCTTAGAATATGAGGGTTATAATTGTTTATGAATGTTTCGGTATGTTTCTGCATGACCTAGACATGCAGTTATCTGATAAATCTGTATAAACATGTATACCAAAGAGGGTGTGGCAGTTCTTTTGTTATTTTCCCTAAATGTGTAGAAGATTATGTTTCAGAAACTCATATTAATTTTACTCGAATGCAACAGTATATAAAGCACAACGAGGAACAATATTTAGAAGCTGCGTATTGACTCACAATTTGCCACAAAATGAAGTTTGAATTAGTCTCACAACAATATAAGAAAGATTGAAAATTGCATTACCAGACGTAAAGAAAAATGACATAGTATGTCACATTCTCAGAAACTGCAAACCAACAGTATTAATTATTTCCTCACTTAACCTGACATGGACAGTAAATATTTTTTATCTTAATTGTGTTCAAGATCAGAGTAATGTGACTTTTTAATCAAGTTAATCAACATATCCAAATACTAGTATCACAGTTGACCAAGAGTTCTCACGTACGGTAAAATGGTAAAAGAGTGAACCCACTGGGGGATGTGATTGACATACTATACACGTAGATGTATATGATCATGTATGTTTAGCTCTTCTGAGCCAAATAGTGAATGAGCTAATGCTATGACCATTCGTTAGGAACTTAAGTGTTGCTAAAACGAGGAACGGAAAACGGACAATTTGTATTGGCTACGCCCAGGAATAAGCTTGGCCGATATACAGGGAAACAGACTTTCAAAGCTTCAAGAGAAACGCGTTCTGTGTTATTAGATCATAGTTACAAATCCGGACATATTTGTAAATAATCCCTGTGAAGAACCAAACTGCCCTTTTTTAGAAACATAAAACTGTTTAAATAGAAAAAGAGAGGGTTAAAGGGAAGGTCGAAGGATTGTTGAACTTTGGATTCTTTATCGAGTCTGAAGAGTTGTCAATACTATAAACTGAGGCAAGTGCCGCTTACACACCGGACTATACACAGAATCTAGGCCGAATTCTACTGGCTAGGGATGAAATCTGAGATGAAGAGATTCTGTCGCTCTTGCGATATTGGTCAACGCACATTGCCGAAAGGAATAGAATCCAAAAGGCCATTGTCTGAGATGCCCCAGATAGATGTTCAGTTCAGAAAGGTAGCAGAGGATATTGTTAGTTCTTTGCATCCACCGACTGATAGAAGAAACAGGTTCACTTTGCCTGCGGAAAGCAACAACAGTTATCTGGAGGGTTCAGGTGCTCATATTGCCTTGCGAGGGATTGTCCAAAATACAATAAAATTAAATAGCATTCCTTACTCTTTCAATTGCAGGTACGATTATTGCAACAATAATAGTTCGAATTTTACCTCAAAATTTTAATTTTTGAAAATCACCAAAATGAACTCCAGATGTACATGTACAGTACATTTGTAATGCTATACCGATATAATGTCTCTTATTGATTAACCATTTTTACAAAGTATGTCACTGCCCTTATTTCCATGGAAGTGTTACTTAAGAGAAATTGTCGCACTTATCCGTTTAATTTAATTTAACAAAGTGATAATATAAGAAAAATTCTTGTTTGAGCATTGCTCTTGAATCACTGCATTTCTGAATTCACAGTAATGTCCTTTTGATTTTTTAAATAGTATCGTAGTCTATGCATCGAAAAGACAATCCTATCGTCCACCTGTTTATAGAGCTAAAAATCGTTTAGCAGCTTTAGACCACAACATTCTCATTGGTAGACCAGCACTTACAAAAGACAATGGAAATTCAAGTTAGGTAATTGCTCAAGTCTGACTCGAATTCATCGACTTCAAAAATTGGATCAGTCCTTCGGTGAATACTGTGAACACATTCATTTTGTTGTCACAATAAGAATCTATAAAATGACGGCATATATGGCCGAGTAATTGGTTCGTTGAATCGCACAAATTGGACAACAGAAGTCTTCTCCCACCTTCCTTTTGCAGCAATTCTTATATATATTTTTTCAAACATAATTCGGAAGGGAAATATATATTATATAATTCATGATTAAATAATGAAAACAAATATGACATTTAAAAATTCATTTCCTTAAACTATAATTTTCACTATGTGGCACTGTACAAACAGTGTGCTTCTAACAATTCACTTCTATAGTGTTCCAGGCACTATAAATAAAATTCAATACCTTGTATACAAACTTTTAACAGGCCCAATGGCCATGGACTAAAATGCTCACCTGAATTACTTTGACCTATTTTACTAAAAAAATTTAAAGTGGATGGCTTCAAAGTTAACTTAGGTGAGGCAGAAGGCTCAAATTGACCCCACCCCATACACTTTTAAAACGCATTTATTTCATAATATCTAGACATAAAATCTTGAGCAGAGACATTTCTAGCATTTTAAAATGCACATGCTACCTTCTTCATCTGTTCATTTATTCCATGATTCCTCATTTGACAGCTAACAGCTTGCAAAACTGTTCTAACTTCCCTGTCATCTTTTAGTAATATAGCTAGTTATGTAAGCTATGGCTGCATACGGACTTACTGTATACTAATGATCCATGTTAGCTTTCCACATTCTTAGAATATGAGGGTTATAGTTGTTTATGAATGTTTCGGAGAGAGCAGGACATAGAAAGATAGATGTTGTTTTAAATGAATTTAGTAATGCCACTAGATACCTTGCACGTTTGAAGAATGTCAGTCACACTCATTGTATCTAGCTCAGATTCATGATCTTGCAGATATTGTTTCAAAGTTCCAAGTGTTTCAAGTGCCAAAAATCTAGCGAAAAGACATACTTATTTTTTTATATTAATGGTTTTGATTTTACCTCATCTTGACATTTTGATTTCCCGAATAATTCATCTACTTTTTTAAAAAGGTATCCAACCTTTAATAAGAACTTATTTTCACGAAATTGGCTTAGAAACGTCATTTTCCCAAATATTTCAATGGTAAAAGCGTCAAAAAGGATTAAAAAGTATACCGCGTCTACAGTACTAGAACATTAAAACAACTTAGGCAAATTTAATAAAAATTGCAGATGATACGCTTAAAAATCTAAGAAACATTTTATCAAATTTTCAGGATATGTTTTCTCGCAATAATTTTTATGCAGTTAACCTGCGACCTACCTTAAATAACTATCATTCTTTTTCCAGGCGCAAAGCATCGTTTTTGAAAGGGGGTGGGGCAGCTAGAGAAAATTTATTTTTAATTTTATTTAATTATTTTTTATTTATTATTATTTAATAATTATATTTAAATTATTTTTTATTTTATTATTTATTACCTACCTGAAAAAGTTGACAAGCAAAAACAAAAAAACAAACAAACAAAAACCAAGGGTAAAGTTGCCCAAAGTCGAGAATCTTATTTCGTGGGGGTGGGGTGGCATGGGGTGTAGGTAGACATTTTCTCAGTGTCAACTACTCTCAGTACCTGTTCTAATACTACATTTTCGGTACATCACTAAAAGCGGGGGGGGGGGGGGAGGCTTTAAATTAACAGTTCCTATAGTATAAGTAAGGTTGTGAAAGAAATTGGGCGGCCACCTCCCCCCCCCCTTCTCCCTAGTGCTACGCCCCTGTTTACATCAAAACTTACAAAAATTGCCTTATTCAATGCTGGATATTTGCTCGTTACAGTTCTGATGTTTCTATCATCCAGGAACTTGATGAAATTCCGACTGCTGTCCAGTGTTTCTCTTAGTAGTATAAGGACTTTGTCCTGGTCCTTTTATACTTTATGTAGTTCTTCCTCCATTTTTTACTGACGTCATGGTGTTTCGTTCATCTTTGTCTTTATCCTTAACATTATCTAAGAAAGTATACGAAAATAGAAATTAAGAATTTTTGTTGCTAATTATGCCTCATATTATAGAATAAACCACGCCTTATACAAAATTGGACATTATTTATGTTAAGAATAAGGTGCGATTACATTGATATTTAAGATACTTGTACATTTAAAAAAATAACCATGGTTTTGAAATCCCACAAATTCTCAAGGTCTCTTCTTTTTTGTTTCCTGAGCACCATTTCCACTTTCCTTTTCACTTCGTCGGTTCCACTTCCACCTAATATTTCCTATTATGGGGACAGTTTTTTATAGTGAACTGATTTACAGACCAAAACATTTCTTTACTTCATTCAGATTTTTACTATTTCAATTTGGATATCATTATGCTCTATGGTTGCATGTAAATGAACATATCCAAGGGGAATGACCTGAATGAAAAAAGTAGTTACAGTTTCAATACAAACTAGATATCATTGGAGATGGTGGCTATCCCCGCTTTCAATTTTGAAGAGGAGCATTTGTGAAATACAGTAAAAAAGTTTAGTACAATTTCAGGGATATTGCAAATTTATATATATATATATATATATATATATATATATATATATATATATATATATATATATATATATATATATAAAGTTATCTTGTATACCCAGTTATATAAATTTACTTGATTTAAGAGGGGAAATTATGCACAAAACAAAACAGAAAGGCTAATTCTGACCATGACCTAAAAACTTAAAGGACCCGGGATATACGATTTTAACCAACATCCCATTAACTTTCTTTTTGATATTGTCCCTTGGACGAAAGTCGATAACCCCCCCCCCCCCCGCTTTTTCATAAATTTTTTTTCTATCTCCGATTGTTTGGGACAACAGTTTTCTTCAAAATTAGCTTTTAATAGTTTTCTCAGTTCGTTCTGCTTTTTGTGCAAGCGTCCAAGATCAAAGCTCATCATTGCCAAGTATGTCGAGACATCTGACTGAAGACCATTTTAACGAACCGCAAGTATAGCAAATATTTTTGCTACAGCCAAAGAAATGGAAAGAGAGAAAGAAGCTTTAGGAGGAGTTTGTAAACAGTGGGGTTTACCAAGATACCTATTATGTCAAATATGAGGGTCAGGGAACAATCATTCCGAAATAAAGTTAAGAGTCACCTGATTCTCAATCTGAAATGAAAGACTATATTCCTTAAGCTTGTTACTTGTGTCAATTCCTCGCTCTGAGAAAAGACTTTTTTCAATTCTAAAAGTTAATGAGTGATATTTTTTAATCATTTGGTTTGTATCACATTTTACATATTTAATTCTGTATTTCATTGTTTTAACACTTCCTTCGGTTGAGACCGTATAAACCGAGGCCCCGTTTCACAGCAGGTGTGGCACTATAAAGATCCCTCCCTGGTCAAAGGCCGCAAGTGCCGAGCAAAGGCCTTAATTTGCAGCCCTTCACCGGCAGAGGTGACGTCTCCACACCAGTGAAATACTCTGGAGAGGGACGTTAAACAGTATTCACTCATGTTTTTGAGATATTTCTTATACCCGGTAATTGGAGAATCTTGAAATTTTAATACTACATATTCAGACTCCGTACCCTTTTTTAACCTCGAAACACTTTGGTGAAATCAACCTTTATTTTCAGTCAAGGTAATTCAAAAGTCAGCCCTGATCACAGTTTTCGAAAAAAAAAAAACAGTATCAGAAAAACTCAAATTACCTTTCAAACTCGAAAACAATTTCTGCGCCGAAACATGGTTATAAACAAAAGCTTTAAAGCCATGTATGGCGTACATGTAACTGATCATAAAAAAATATATTTTTGAAAAATACAAAATTAAGTAAAGAAATATAGTTAAAACATTCAAATTAAAGCTTTTCATATAACTCTGAACACGGACAACATCTTTTCTCATCTAAAAATACAATTTTATCTTCTCTGTATTGTGTTATTTAAATCTTTTGTATTTTCTTCCGATACGGAGAAAATTCCAAGAATCAAATTTAAATTGTGATATCTTTATAACGCAATTGACTTAGATTTTGTAATTTACGGAAAAGTTCTATCTTTATATAAAGTAATGATACAAATAATAAGTTTTTTATAATTTTAGTCTAATAATTTTCATTGCACGTACGCCATATATGGCTTTAAGCAAGCAAAGTTTTCATAAATATGCAAGGTCTCAAAGCCGTAACAGAATTGTAATTTGGTGTCTCAAAATGATTTCTTTTAAAAAAGCTTTAACCAAACAAAGTTTTCATATATATATGCAATGTCTCACAGCCATAATAGAATTGTAATTTGGTGTTTCAAAATGATTTCTTTTTAAAAAGCTTTAACCAACTAAAGTTTTCATACATATGCAATGTCTCACAGCCATAACATAATTGTAATGTGGTGTCTCAAAATGATTTCGTTTGAAAAAGCTTTTACCAAACAGACATTCAGAAGAAAATCACAGAATTGTCAGATTTTGACAAATTAAAATGAGTTGATGAATTTAAAGGTGGTAAAATCAATTGAGGAAGCAGAGGAAGAAGGAACATCCGTACAACTTCCATTTATTTCTCTTATAGATTTATAGTTTTTGCAAGACAAACAGGTAGTTTACCACCCTCCTCCTGTATAATATTGCTTCTAATGGTGAAAGAATTAAAATATTTGCAGCTATTGTCGATGTATTTGTTACCTTGTGATCATTCAAGGTAGGTCGCATTTTTGCTTTTGTCATAAATTTTGGCACACAGTTTCGACGATTCGAGTGGTTTCTTTTGTGCACAATTGATTATAACTTCAATTACGTCACTAACGCAAAGCTACTGTAACGACACCGAATAAGCGCACTGGTGTATGACAATTAAGTTAAAATTAATTCTTTTCTCTCTTTACTTCCAAATTCAGGACAAAATGAAATAAAGACAAGTCTTGTAAAGTTAACAAATTAACGGTTTATTCTGAACACATAGTTTTATTTCTATAAAACAATAATTCCAAATAAAATAATAAATTTAAATAAATCCTTGAAACCTACGTATTTTGTACTTGTTCTTATATTGGGACTGGTAAATTGAACCAGTAATTGAAATTACAACGGATAAAATATCCGTAAATTAACTGTAGTAATTTCAGACCGTTAGATCACGGTAAACAGCTCAGCAAATAGCTGTAAATAAACCTACTTATTTATAACAAACCATGACCAACTCCATCCCAATATTCTAAAGTCTTATTCCCGAAATAAATGTAATAAAATTTACAAGCTAAAATAACACACCTTTCTAGAACTCAAAAACAGTCAAGATCCTAGTTGTCTGTTACAACTCGTCGTTATATACCTAGTAAAATGACATCATGAAACGCGACCAATGAAAAGCGTCGTGTAAATTACACCAACCAATGAAAAAAAACGTAACGGGATGCTCTAGTTCCCACATCAAATTCTCACACTTACGAGAAAATAATAAAAATAGAAATAACATTTATTTCTTAACTCTAATTACTTCTAGTATCATTAAATGTCTATACAAGAATTAACAATAAATTAGCAATAAATTATAATCGAAAAGTAGCGCTCGTTAAACTTTGTAAACAAATACCGCATTGCATTCTGGGAGTCGGCCATTACTTAAAGAATCAACAACATGTGGTCCTAACAATAAAGCAAAAATACGTATAAATAGTGGATTACAGGTAATTATACATAACTGATAGTGATCTTTACTCAGTATACAAATTATTTAACACATTTTTTATACTCGTAACAATAAAACAAGCATGCATAAACAAACAGCGCAAATCAAACTTTCGGGGGCGATGTCAAAAGCGAAAATTATATACGAGTACATTCTAGTACAAGTATCAACAAAATAACATCGTAGTCCTATTTTTACATTTTGCCCCTCCTTAAAAAATGTCCAAGTCCCTTTGGACTATCAAATACATTAAAACAACATTATTAACAAGCAAATACCGTGGAATTTCAAGTCACTGTAATAACAGAAGAGGAATCAACTACAATAGAAAATACAATACCACAGCTTATCAATCATACAAGTTGTATGTATAAAATCAAGATTCTTTTTCGTAATATAATACATCATGAACCATCACAAAATTCTCATGTCAACATGCACCATATGCACTCTTACAACCAATGACATACAGTCTCAAATTTATGTATCAAACACATACATGTACATAAAATTTAAATATTTATGTCAGCAATTTAACAAGCAAAATGTCAACAATCAACATTATAATTATTTCAGGAACTACAGATCACAATAGACTCAAATTATCAAGAAGAAACAGGGATACACAAACAGAGTGAGTTAACATTTCAATGTAATTAAAATTTACTGAATAGATGTACAAATTACTCTGCATTCATGTAAAATGTTTCATGCTTATAATAAAATTTCATACTTCCAATTAAGTGAACAAAAACTGATTGATCAATCCATTTCAAGAATGCTAATGAATGTACAATAATGCCATTTTTACTAATCTATTGTAATATATATGTTGCCAAAAATAATGTACAGAAAAATAGGAATATTTACTTTAATTCTCAGTTAACAAAACTTTTACATTACTGATATATTACCTACTGAGTTATTACCTATTTAAAATCATCTGGTCTTCTTTCTGTCAGGGGAGAAAAGATGCTGCAAATGAGAGGAATGGCTACTGGCGCGAGGACTTCTAGGTCGTGGTCGTTTGCGCGCTGGCTGGTAGACAACGGACTTCACAGCTGGCGGTGGAGGAGACTTCCTTCTGCGTACAGTCTGGGGCCTCTCACCTTCTCCAGGACCAAGTGGATTTGTCGAGAGGCAGGGTCATCCAGCTTCTCCCTAAGCAGCCGCTGCAGATCAACGATGACAGACGTGTTATTCCTGAGGGCTCGCTCCTGCCTCTCGACAAATCTTCTTCAGCCTGGAGACTTCATCTTTGTAAGAGGAGGTGTTGGTCCCTATGTCACGGGTACGAGGAGGTTACTTGGTGTCGAATTCGCTGGTATCCTCGAAGACCAGAAACTCTGAAAGAATATCAACGTCCTCCTTGCTCGGCACAACAGGTATACCAGAAGAGGTGACGGGCAGATCAAGAAGACCAGCAGGTACATCAGCTACAGGGACACCAGGACCAGCAGGTACATCAGCTACAGGGACACCAGGACCAGCAGGTACATCAGCTACAGGGACACCAGGACCAGCAGGTACATCAGCTACAGGGACACCAGGACCAGCAGGTACATCAGCTACAGGGACACCAGGACCAGCAGGTACATCAGCTGCAGGGACACCAGGACCAGCAGGTACATCAGCTGCAGGCACACCAGGGAGACGAGCAGGTACATCAGTGGGAGTCAGACTGGCTTAGTGGCTGGAGCTCCACTGGGAGGGAAAGATGAAGGAAGGATGGTGCGCAAAGCAACAGGGGCTGGTGGTCGAAACTGTGCCAAGGTGTTGACTCGACGCTTCCGCTCCCAGTGGGCGTCAGAGTCCCCAAGAGTCAGCTGGCAAATCATGGTGAAGACGACCTTGCTCTCCTCCCTGATGTCAGCAGATGTTGGAAGTAGAACAGAGGAAGATCCCTTCAAAGCTGAGTTAAGTGAATACCACTGAGGATGCTCCTTGAAGTTGTTGTAATCGTAATGGCTGTATCCACATACAGGGCATCTGTACGGCCACTCATCAAATGTAAGATGTTTCGAATACATATGTCGCAACAGGTAGTGGCGCTCTCCTCTAAAGTTGCACAAGCAACACTCCCACACTCTTCCTCTCTTTCCTGCCGAAACAATCTCAGACATCTTGGAAATCTGTAAAAAAACAAGAGGCCCAAGGGCCTTGAATCGCTCTTCTGATAAATTGTACAACCTATCACTTGTATTTGAGGCCTCTAACCCTAAGTATCCTAAGACCAAAGTTGCACCACCTGACAAAGTTTGATGATTCTTAGCCAATAAGGACTACTTCTTGGTCTACATTCTTGGAAAACCCAAAATGCATCAACTTACACAGATTGATTATTCTAAGCCAATAAAAACCTAAGATACCTAAATAAAGCCATAAAATGTCGAAAGTAGGTCACTGTGACCTATTTTTGGTCGACATTCTCCGAAAACCTAAAATGCATCAACTGACAAAGTTTGATGATATTAAGCCAATAAGTACCAAAGATACTTAAATATAGCCATAAAATGTTGAAAGTAGGTCACCATGACCTACATTTTAGTCGACATTTTTCAGAGTCCAAAGATGCATCTGCTGACTAAGTTTAATGATTCTAAGCTAATAAGTACCCAAAATACTTAAATATAGCCATAAAATGTCGAAAATAGGTCACTGTGACCTATTTTTTTGGTTGTCACTCTCCGAAAACCCAAGATACATCATCTCACAAAGTTTGATGATTCTAAGCCAATAAGTACCCAAGATACTTAAATTTAGCCATAAAATGTCAAAAGTAGGTCACCATGACCTAATTTTTGGTCACAACTCTCCGAAAACCCATAATGCATCAACTCACAAAGTTTGATGATTATAAGCCAATAAATACCTATGATACTTAAACATAGCCATAAAATGTCGAAAGTAGGTCACTGTGACCTATTTTTTGGTCATCACTCTCCGAAAATCCAACATGCTTCAACTGACCAAGTTTGATGATTCTAAGCCAATTTGTACAGGAAAATACTTAAATATAACATAAAATGTCAAAAGTAGGTCACCATGACCTAATTTTTGGTCGTCATTCTCCTAAAACCCAAGATGCAACAAGTCACAAAGTTTGATGATTCTAAGCCAATAAATACCCAAGATACTTAAATATAGCCATAAAATGTCAAAAGTAGGTCACCGTGACCTAATTTTTGGTCGTCACTCTCCAAAAACCCAAAATGCATCAACTGACAAAATTTGATGATTTTAAGCCAATAAGAACCGGATACTTAAATATAGCCATAAAATGTCAAAAGTAGGTCACCATGACCTAATTTTTAGTCGTCACTCTCCGAAAACCCAAGATGCTTCAACTCACAAACTTTTGATGATTCTAAGGCAATAAATACCTAAAATACCTAAATAAAGCCATAAAATGTCAAAAGTAGGTCAATGTGACATACATTTTGGTCGACATTTTTCAGAGTCCCAAGATGCATCTCCTGACCAAGTTTGATGATTGTAGGTCTGAAGATAATCAAAAAATGCCTTTTAAACAATTTAAACAATTTGAAAACATTTGCTTGCAAAATTCTAAAAGTAGGTCATAGTGAACTTCTTTTTCTTAAATATGTTTTAAGGTCCCAAAACCTAGCCATAAAATGTCGAAAGTAGGTCACTGTGACCTATTTTTTGGTCATCACTCTCCGAAAATCCAACATGCTTCAACTGACCAAGTTTGATGATTCTAAGCCAATTTGTACAGGAAAATACTTAAATATAACATAAAATGTCAAAAGTAGGTCACCATGACCTAATTTTTGGTCGTCATTCTCCTAAAACCCAAGATGCATCAAGTCACAAAGTTTGATGATTCTAAGCCAATAAATACCCAAGATACTTAAATATAGCCATAAAATGTCAAAAGTAGGTCACCGTGACTTAATTTTTGGTCGTCACTCTCCAAAAACCCAAAATGCATCAACTGACAAAATTTGATGATTTTAAGCCAATAAGAACCGGAGATACTTAAATATAGCCATAAAATGTCAAAAGTAGGTCACCATGACCTAATTTTTAGTCGTCACTCTCCGAAAACCCAAGATGCTTCAACTCACAAAGTTTTGATGATTCTAAGGCAATAAATACCTAAAATACCTAAATAAAGCCATAAAATGTCAAAAGTAGGTCAATGTGACATACATTTTGGTCGACATTTTTCAGAGTCCCAAGATGCATCTCCTGACCAAGTTTGATGATTGTAGGTCTGAAGATAATCAAAAAATGCCTTTTAAACAATTTGAAAACATTTGCCTGCAAAATTCTAAAAGTAGGTCATAGTGAACTTCTTTTTCTTAAATATGTTTTAAGGTCCCAAGATGCATCAAAGTGCAAGATTTGATGATTTTAACCCTTTCAGTCCCTGAATTAATGGGATTAAATGTTTTAAAAAGGTTAGGTCATAAAGTTCAAAAAGTAGGTCACGGTGATCTACTTTTAGGTTGACGTTGTTCAAGGACCCAAGATGCATCAACTGACTAAGTTTAATGATCACAGGCCTTAAAGTGTTCAAAATATGCCTTCAAATCAATTTGAAAACAAATGCCCGCAAAATTAAAAAAGTAGGTCACCGTGACCTACTTTTGAGTTAACATGATGTGAAGTCCTAAGATGCATCAACTTACAAGATTTGATAATCCTAGCCCATTTAGTAAGCAAAATATGAACATTTTCATTAATTGTAAATTTAGGTCAACTTCAAAGTGACCTTGAGGCCACGCCCTTTGCCCCAGGGTCATGCCTTGAACAATTTTTAATCTCCAACATATCCTGATCCTTGTATGTAAGTTTGGTAAAAATCTGCCTGGCGGTTCTGGAGAAGAAGATTTTTTAGCAACTAGTACTTTTGATTTTGTTTTCCTGATTATCTCCCCTTGTTTTAGGGTCCCAACCCTTATTTTAGTATAAATGGTAGCCCTTTGGCCAAGGATACCCTGTGGCAAATTTGGTACAGATTGGCCAAAGGGTTCTTGAGTTATGGCCCATATTCTAAAAAGTTAACGCACACCGCACAAATGGCCATAGCATAAGCTATTTGAGCCTTTGGCTCAGAAGAGCTAAAAATAACTGCACAATATAAGTACAGTAATACTGAATGTAAAACATGTAAATTTTCATGTAAAACATTTTAAACATGTATAATCATCATACATGTACAATAACACCATCTTAAGTAGAAACATTGGTCATGATTTGTTGTCTAACTCACTATGACACATATATTTTGAAAGGATAACAAATCCTTTACTTCTTTTAAAAACTTTATTCATACAGTATGCATCATAACCACAGGGGCTTGTCACGAAATATTTATCTTCTTTTAATAAAGTTACCCCTACTATAAAAATACACAAGGGAGGAATCTAAAAATAGGAAATTCGCTACCACAAATTTTGACAGGACTTTCTATCTTGTTTCTGGGCGACTTTCGTTGCGGACCAAGTAGGAGTGAGTGGAGTATAGATTCAATTTTAATATTCTTCAGTCAAATTCTAATCAACGCGTACCGTTAGTCATATAACTAACCTCTTTTCTCGATATTTGGATCTCGCGACAGTTCTTTCCATATGCGTCAATTGAAAGCAGCGCTCTGATTGGTTGCTTTCTGTAGATAACTCGTACACAAAATATAAACTGTAAGGATTGACATGCTTAGTGAAGGATATCTAACAAGTTTATATAGATAAATGTAACCAAATATAGTAAAATACGTAAAATGAAACCACACCTGTATTGTTCAATGCCATCACGACAGTTTGATTTTCCCTCCGTTTTGGTGCACTAAATTAAAGAGCTACTTTGTGTACGAGTTATTTACAGAAAGCAACCAATCAGAGCCCTGCATTCAATTTACGCCGGAAATTCATATGGAAAGAACTGTCGCCAGATCCAAATATCGAGAAAAGAGGTTAGTTATATGACTAACGGTACGCGTTGATTAGAATTTGACTGAAGAATATTAAAATTGAATCTATACTCCACTCACTCCTACTTGGTCCGCAACGAAAGTCGCCCAGAAACAAGATAGAAAGTCCTGTCAAAATTTGTGGTAGCGAATTTCCTATTTTTAGATTCCTCCCTTGTGTATTTTTATAGTAGGGGTAACTTTATTAAAAGAAGATAAATATTTCGTGACAAGCCCCTGTGTCATAACTATAACTGGACAGTATTATTTTACTGAAGACATGTTTTGTTTTTCAAATTATCTGACAGCCTGAGTGCCCGCTTTGGTGGTGTACTTCCAATGTATGGCAGTAGCTTCACAGGATGAAAATCCACCATTCAGTCGACTGAATGGTGGCTGAATGGCCACTGAATGGTCACTGAAAGGTCACTGAAAAGACCCTTTCCCGTGACCTTTCCGTGATCATTCAGTCGACTGAATGGCACATACATTTCAGTGACCTTTCCGTGATCATTCAGTTGAATCATTTTATTGAATAATCGGCTTATTTTTTAACCTAAAAATTTTATTTCACTTTTTCTTGGTATAATAGCATTAAATGTATATTATTCCGAATAAAAAAAAATTAGGAAAAAATTAATACAAGAAAAAAAAAAATTACTCCCATGCCCAGAATCGAACCCTGGTCTCCTGCGTAGGTGTCCGCGACTTTATCTATTAGGCTATAACTTCTTGGTGACAACTGACGATTTAAAATCGATTAATTTATTGAAATCGATGGAACAATCAGTTCACCTGTGGCTGTAATATCGAGGAGCTGCGATGTGTATATATCTTGTATATCTTTTGTATATTCTATGTTAGTTGCCCAGATTTTTGGGACAGACTAATTAATTACACATCTCCTATCGGGATAATGACAATTATCAGAGACGGGCACCTGTTACTGTGTCAAAGATATAAGATCGTTTTAAATTCTCCAGCTAGAAACTTAGTAGAATGATTTTATTAAAGCAATATCATTTAGAAAGCTAAATTCTCCTATATTTTTTTCTACAAGAGGCTTTAGCTTGTATAAACGATTTGTTTATTCTTGTAATTAAAATTTATTTAAAATAATGTCTTTGAAAAACTAAATATCCTGCAGTTTTGACAATGACAATGACATAATTAAGAAACGAAATTGATCAGTAATACTTGCGATCTTCCAGAAATGGTTTAAATAATATTAGTTCTGTCTCATTAATCAGAACTATTTATTTCCATGAAAAAATACACGTGTAAACACTATAGAATGTTATGCATTTATTTAAATTTTGAATCAGTTATCGGATCATCATTTTTTATCACTTGAAGAATTTATTTTCTTAATGTAACTAGAAATATTCAATTAAAAATCATTTTGAATAAGTCTCACATATTTTATTTAGGGGATAGACAAATTAATTACACATCTCATATAAGGATGATGACAATTATCAGAGACGGGCACCTGTTCCTGTGTCAAAGATTTAAGATCATAATGATTGTAAATTCTCTATCTAAAACTTAGTAGAATGATTTTATTTAAGCAATATCATTAGAAAGCTAAAATCTCCTATATATTATTTTTTACAAGAGGCATGTATAAACGATTTATTTATTCTTGTAATTATCAATAATAATTACCTAGACATATATTTTAAGGTACCCGAATTTGATCACGATAAGTAAAAAAAAACACAAGTAAGATTGAATAATAAATCTTTATTTAAAATATGGCTTCCTTGTTAAGGAAAAATATCTGATTATAAAATAATACGCTAGTGAAAAAATTACTAAATTGCGATTTAAATATCACTGAAAGGTGGCGGAAAGGTCACTGAAAGACGACAGAAAGGTCACTGAAAGTCGACGGAATGGTCACTGAAAGACGACAAAAAGGTCACTGAAAGTCGACGGAAAGGTCACTGAAAGACGACGGAAAGGTCACTGAAAGACGACGGAAAGGTCACTGAAAGTTGATGGAAAGGTCACTGAAAGTTGATGGAAAGGCCACTGAAAGTTGACAGAAATGTGTCCGCTGAATGGTGACTGAAAGGTATCTGAAATGTGACTGAAAGGCAACTGAAAGGTCACTGTAATGTATGTGCCATTCAGGAAACGCTTCTGCCCATTTAGTAAAATAATCCATTATTACAAGTATATAACGATTTCCTCTTTTTGTAACAGGTAATGGGCCAATAAAATCAGTGGCAAGACATTCCCATGGAGCACCATATGACACTGTTCCAAGAAGAGCCTTAGGATTTTGTACTGGATGTTTGTTCATAGAGCAGTTTTTACAAGATTTTACAAATAGCCGGACCTCAAGTTGTTTCCTGTTGCCCATATACGATTGAAACTATTCGATTTATTGAATACCAATAGCACTAATTCATAATATCTTAAAATCATCAAATACAATGCATTCTGTGATTAACAGGAACTTTAATAATAGGTGCTGCATTTTTACTGGACTTCCCAGAATCTAAAACGAAGTGATTTTTTGTGTATTGACGAGCTGTACATGAAGGGTATGTAAATATTGTGGAGGATTATTGGTAAGATATTCTGAAAGGAATCATAAAATTGTACAGGTTGAAAAAAGGACGCCCATTTCTTAAATCCTGAATGAGGGTTAACTCGACACTAGTGCAGATGTGTTTGAATGATTTTTGGCTCGAGTTATGACGGAATACTGATACTAGTAATCAAAATTTGAGAAAATAATTTTTATTCCTGGTATGACCCAGGTCGTGTTGCTGATGATATTCTCTGTTTTATTGGAGCACATGCTTTTTTAAAGATTGTACCTCCTTAACCGTGTATTCCACCCTCCTATCTGCTGGAATTTAGCCATAATACGTCCCATAGGGGTTTACAAGCAGAGCATAGAACATTTCATTCGGCTTTTTCAGACAGCAAACACTCTTGTTAGACTAAAAATGCATGATTCCATATGTATATGCGAAACAATGCCACAATTAATTCCACGTGTAAATATACGAATCTTTCGTAACAGTACTTACTTTTTAGTGATTGTTATGCCCCCGTAATCGAAGATTCGGGGGTATATAGTTTTTGTCGTGTCTGTCTGTATGTCTGTCTCTCTGTCCAAAAAAACTTTAACCTTACCCATAACTTTTGATTTAGTGGAGCTATGACTTTCATATTTCATACGTGTATTCCTTGTGACAAGACCTTTCTTTGGGTACCACCAAATTTGACCTTTTGACCTTGACCTTGGAGTTTGACCCACTTTTACATGAAAATTTTAAAATTTTACTTTGGCTATATCTTTTGAACAGTGAACACCAGGACATTTATACTTCACATATGTAATGTTTGTTTTAAGACCTTTCACTGGATACCAACAACCTTGACCCTTTGACCTTGACCTTGTAGATTTCAATACTTGGGAAAAAACTTTAACCTTGGCCATATCTTTTGAACAGTAAGGGATAGGGCTTTCATACTTCATATATGTAATCCTTGTGAAAAGACCCTTTATTGGATATGAAGATCCTTGACCCTTTGACCTTGACCTCTGAGCTTGACCTACTTAAAAAAAGCAAACCTTTACAAAAATTTAAAAGAGTTAGGGCTAGTGCTTTCATACTTTACATATTTGATTCTTATGACAAGACTTTTCATTTGATAACAATAACTTTGACCCTTTGACCTTGACCTTTGAGTTTGACCAACTTTTTAAGAAAAATTTTAAAATTTTACTTTGGCTATATCTTTTGAACAGTAGATACAAGGACTTTTATACTTCACATATGTAATGTTTGTTAAAAGACCTTTCACTGGATACCAACAATCTTGACCCTTTGACCTTGACCTTGTAGATTTCAATACTTGGGAAAAAACTTTAACCTTGGCCATATCTTTTGAACAGTAAGGGATAGGGCTTTCATACTTCATATATGTAATCCTTGTGAAAAGACCCTTTATTGGATATGAAGATCCTTGACCCTTTGACCTTGACCTCTGAGCTTGACCTACTTAAAAAAAGCAAACCTTTACAAAAATTTAAAAGAGTTAGGGCTAGTGCTTTCATACTTTACATATTTAATTTTTATTACAAGGCTTTTCATTTGATAACAATAACTTTGACCCTTTGACCTTGACTTTTGAGTTTGACCAACTTTTTAAGAAAAATTTTAAAAATTTTACTTTGGCTATATCTTTTGAACAGTAGATACAAGGACTTTTATACTTCACATATGTAATGTTTGTTAAAAGACCTTTCACTGGATACCAACAATCTTGACCCTTTGACCTTGACCTTGTAGATTTTCGTACTTATGAAAAACTTTAACCTTGGCCATAACTTTTGAACAATAAGAGATAGGGCTTTTATACTTCATATATGTAATCTTTGTGAAAAGACCATTCATTGGATATGAAGATCCTTGACCCTTTGACCTTGACCTTTTAGATTGACTTACTTTAAAAAAGCGAACTTGACCATAACTTTTAAAGAGTTAGGGCTAGTGCTTTCATACTTTATATATTTGATCCTTATGACAAGACCTTTCATTTGATAACAATAACTTTGACCCTTGACCTTGACCTTGGAGTTTGACCTACTTTTTAAGAAATTGAACGTTAACCATAACGGCTAAGGCTAGGGCTTTTATGCTCTACATAAGTATTTTATGTTTCAAGACTTTTCATATGATACTAATTACATTGAATTTGACCTTGGAGATTTTGTACTTATTAAAAACCTTTAACATTAGCTTACTTTCAAATTTCACAATTGTTTTCCAGTGACAATACCCTACTTTTGGTACCAATTAATTAAATTTCCATTTAATAAAAGCTTAATCTTTGCTATGTTGTCATACGGGGGCATCAGTGTTTTACAAACACATCTTGTTTTTTTCTGGTTTTCACAGGCACTTGCAGTATGGTAAGAAACTCCCTATGTTCATTGATAATTAAATGTGTATTAAACCCTTAGCTGTAGGTCATTTTTCACCAGCGATATGCGTCGTAACCGGGGGGCTGGGGTCCTGTACTTTTTCTGCAAATATCTAATTTTATATAATGGAGGCACTGAAGTTTAGTTTTTTTCTTTTTTTATGTTGGTATAGCTCCCTCCTTCACACTTTCAATAAGTCCCCCTTTTAAATTTAAAATCCTTCCGATACCAATGCGATTTTGTCATTTTAACCTGCAAAGATCATGAGAGTAGGCCTACTGCAGTTTTAACATTTTCAAATAGCTTAATTAAGCTACATAGCTTTTTAAAGGCTTTATCAAGACATTGTGCTGGACCTGTTCAACGCTGTTTTGGGGTTCGACTATGGTCCGAGTCATACTGCCCACAAAACACTGCAACGTATCTTGGTAAACTTTGCTTAACGTCGGAGCTTCTTGACAAATTCGTAAAGATACCTCCACGACCTCTTCCAACCACTCTGCCATTTTCTTGGCGCCCGGGGGTATATTGTTTATAAGAAGTATATTGATTGGTACGTCACTTTAATGACTAAGTGAAAGGGAGAAGGCATGTTGATTGCTCGCAAAATAATTTCTTTTTAAATCAAGGAGATATCTTTTTCACCTTAAGAGATATCTCTTTTTGAAAATATGAAGAGATATCTCTGTAAGTTAGAGAGATATCTCTTTTAACAATGATAAAGAAATATCTCGTTACTTTAAAGATATATCTCTTTTTGCTTTAGAGATATATCTCCAGAGGAAAAAGACTTCTTTAAACTATTTCTTGAATAAATATTAAAAGGACTTGCCATATTGAACACTTCACGAAAGCTCTAAGAAAGCAGACAACGTAACCTGTACAAAACGCTGGACTTCTATATTTGATTTAATTGTAGAGTGCCATGGCTGATATCGGTCATCGTACTATTGGACATTGGATGGAAATCTGGCATCGAATTTTAATAGTCTAGTCAAACCCCGAGACGGGAATAAACGGAAGTAGAAAACCGTACGCGCATGTGCAGACACAAAAGAGTACTTCAAGGAAATGAGGTCAAGGTCATGACCTTGACCTAATTCCATAAGGTCTTGGTTATAACCTTCACCTCTGCACACTTCAGAGAACTACTTGTATGTCAAGGTCATGACCTTGCCCTAATTTAAAAAAACTGTCTAGGCTATGACCTTGACCTAATCCTAGGAGATTTAGGTTATAAACATGACTTCCTTACACAAGGACACGGTCTAAGCTAACCTATATCCTTAACTAAAGGATATAGACCAGCCCTTCAACTAGGTCATGTAAAAGTCATGCTTCTCAAATCTGGCCGAGGTCATGATAACAAAAAAGTAGGTGAAGACCTATCAAGGAATAAGGTCAAGGAACTTGTATATAAGTTCGACTCCAAAAGTTGTAACATTACAATAGAGAATACGGAAAACCATCCTTATTTATATAATTCTACTTCAAATCCCACTTTTGTAAAGGACAAGATATGATAAGACCAGTATTTGGCCCCCGATTTTTGGTGTCTTTCAGAATGATCCAACAGTTTATCCATGAAAACCTGTTTTCACCCCTGCCACAAAATGAGTACTGGTTTTAAGATTAAGAATATACAGAGGTCACAGTGAGGTCAGGAAATAGGTCAATTTTCGAAATTTCTCATTTTTATGCAAATTTTCACTAATTTTACAGCACATTTTCTTTCGGAAAACATAGAGCACACGCTTGCCTATCCACCAAATTAATATATTTTATACACTGATATCAGATGAAGTATATGTGTAAAAATCTTAGATAGGCAAGCGTGTGCTCTATGTTTTCCGAAGAGAAATGTACCCAAAATATGATGAAAATCCACCAGAATTGAGGAAATTCGGGAAAATGTCCTATTTCTGAACCCTCTAGTGGCTTTCATGTAGCCTTTGAATCAAAATTAGTGCTTGTCTTACAGTAAGCATCATTTTAACTTTTAACTACAAACTATCACAGTTTTATCAGTGTTCCGATTTTTATATAAAAAATTCGGCTGTTACCCTATCTTGTCCTTTGGAATAAAAAATTAAAAACCACGCTGTGAAAGCATTCATATCATCTGTCCTTAAATCAAAACTTTATCCATGCCATAGTGTGCAGCTTAACATTATTAAATCAAGAAGATTGATTGATTGATTATTGTTTTTTTTACGCCGAGTCGGCAATATTTCAGCCATATTTTTAACCTTCATTTTCCTCCTCCATAACGTACTGTTGATACTTTCTCCTCAGCAGTAGGTATACCGACAATTACCTTCTAACTTATATACAAAACCAGTGCACGACATCTGTGAGCAGACACATATATGATACAAAGATTGGTTACTCAAGTAAATATTTAAACATGATTTATATAATTTACATCTGTTAAAACTAGCTTATTTGTGAAATTTTGTTGTACTCCAGAAATATTTTTATTGAAGTGAATTACAACATAAAATATCTATAGCTAAGCGTGACTTATAATTACAAATTTTTATGTTACATTTCCTGCACTAAATAGATACGTAGATACAGCAACTATGTGCTCACCCAAATGGTAAGACAGTTGAAAATTCCATTTACTTTTGAACCTAAGTCCATAATACCATCCTTCCTTAGCATATATACAGTTTGCCCCCCCCCCCCCCCCCACACACTGAAATTAACATGTGCTGCTCAGATACAACTTCAGCTGCTTCTTTGCAGTCTTCGACCTGGTATTGTCGGCAACTGCCTTCTCCTTTGGAGTTAAAAGCGGTTTCACTGAGGTAACGGTTGCTGGTGTCACTGATTTGTTAAAAAAAAAACTATTTTTAGCAAATTGATCATAGTCAAGGTCACATGGTCATCGACCATGGTGTCATTTGGAAGAACTTAAGGGGAGACGGGACACATGTCACATGACTAAAAATACATATTACGTCATAATCGGTGATGATATACATGTAAGACGTTGTTAAAATCAACATTTGTTGTATAATTTAATTCTAAATTCTAAATTTGTTTTAAAAACATTTAAGTTTAGAATTTATTATTAATAAATTTTTTAAAAGATCTTGCTATCATTTAGATATTGTGAAGTTGCCCAATCCACACGTTTGTTTCTCTTTACCCTGCAGTCTGACGTTAGCGACGTCATAGACGTAGGGTTTGAATTCTCAGTGCAGCGAGATCAAGTAAACACACCCGTCATGATCAGTTTTTAGCTCACCTCAGCCGAAGGTTCAAGTGAGCTTTTCTGATCAAATTTTGTCCGTCGTCCGTCCGTCTGTAAACTTTTCACATTTTCGACTTCTTCTCAAGAATCAATGGGCCAATTTTAACCAAATTTGTTACAAAGCATCATTGGGTGACGGGGAGTTTAAATTGTTAAAATGAAGGGCCAAGTCCCCTTACAAGGGGAGATTATCAAAAAAAGACAAAAATAGGGTGGGGTCACTAAAAAATCTTCTTCTCAAGAACCGCTGGGCCAGGAAAGCTGAAACTTATGTGAAAGCATCTTTGGGTAGTGGAGATATTCAATTGTTAAAATCATGACCCCCGGGGGTAGGGCGGGGCTACAATAGGGAATCCATTTTTTACATAGAAATATATAGAACAAATCTTTAAAAATGTTCTTCTCAAGAACCACTGGGCAAGAAAAGCTGAAACTTACGTGGAAGCATCCTTGGGTAGTGTAGATATTAAATTGTTAAAATCATGACCCCGGGGGTAGGGCGGGGCTACAATAGGGAATCCAAGATTTACATAGAAATATATAAAACAAATCTTTAAAAATGTTCTTCTCAAGAACCACTGTGCCAGGAAAGCTGAAACTTATGTGGAAGCATCCTTGGGTAGTGTAAATATTAAATTGTTAAAATCATGACCCCCGGAAGTAGGGCGGGGCCACAATAGGGAATCTAAGTTTTACATAGAAATATATAGAAAAAATCTTTAAAGAACCACTGGGCCAGGAAAGCTGAAACTTACATGAAAGCATCCTTGGGTAGTGTAGATATTAAATTATTAAAATCATGACCCCCAGGGGTAGGGCGGGGCCACCAAAGATCACCTTGTCGTCGTTTGAAAGGACTTGATCGGTGGAGTATGCATACCAAATATGAAGTCCCTATCTCTTATTGTTCAAAATTTATGGCGAAGGTTAAAGTTGACAACAGACAGAAAGACAAACAGCCAGGACAAAAAACTAGAGGTACTGTGAGCGATGAGCTCACTAAATGATACCCCCCGCCTCCCATATGGTTATAACTGGTGAAAAAGTCCATGTTTTCCTGTGGCCGGGAAACCCAAAATATGTGTCGAATCAAAAAGTAAAATAGGAGGTGCACAATGGCAATATGTAATAAAGATTCTGTGAAAGTTTCATCAAATTTCATTCAGTGGTATGAGAGGAGTTGCGGATAAGAGATGGGTACCCCAAAGCGTAACAGACGGACGGACGGACAGACAGACGGACGGACGGACGGAAGGACGTACAGACGGACGGACGGAATTAACGATTACTATATACCCTCCCGCTTTTCAAGCGGGGGGTATAAAAATATACGCCCGGGATCTATCGATCCGAGCGCATTAAAATTACAATGATATGACAATCAAAAAACCTTACCTTCAACATCAATACCGTGGTCTGCTTTTGCTGGATAGTTGGACTGTCAGCGGCTGTCACATTCTCTTTGTTGGTTATCGTTCTCATAGATGGACTGGCAGTAGTGTTGAACAATTGGGAAAAATTTCATAATCGATCGAAATCGGAGAAGTTTAATCGATCAATCATCGACTTAATTAGTAATTCAAATTTTTATGGAACAAACTAAAAATAAAATTTTATCAAGTTTATTCTAAAGACAACATTTTGTGGTTTAAGTAACAAAGAAACAGAAATTTTACATATTTGCTCATAAAACTAACAAGAAGCCCATGGGCCACATCGCTCACCTGAGCACTGTGGCAAAAATAACCATGTTTTGAAAACATTAAAAATCATGTGGTCTCAAATTACCCCTTAACAGCACAAAGAGGTGATCAATTTAATTCACTTGGATCAACAAAGAATGCTTACATGTTTGACTTAGCTTTTTATGCTCATGGATCGAAAGATCCGAGGCGTATATTGTTTTATACGCCTGATTATGACAACGAGCACACGGCGGGTGTGACCGGTCGGCAGGGGATACTCACTCCTCCATGGCACCTGATCCCACCTCTGACGTTTCGGAGGTCCGTGTTTGCTCTGCTCTTGTTTTGTATATTTGTTTAATGGACGTTGAGATTGAATACCCTTCGTTCCATATTCTTCCTTTATCCTGTCTGTTACTCTGTCTGCAAATCTTAACCTTCAACATAACTTTTGAGAGAGACATTATATTCAATATGCCTACTCCACTAATAAAGCTCTTTAAAATGACACCAGGGTCATTGACCTTGTGACCTTGACTATGACATATAAGCTAAAACTATTTTTTTTTCCTGCAAACTATTTTTGCCATAACTTTTGAACCATTAATGAGAGATCGACTCCATATTTGGTATGTATATTCTACTGATTAGGTTCTTTCAAATGACGTCAAGGTCATTGACCTTGTGACCTTAACTGTGGTCTATACGCTACATATAGTTTTTCTTCAAAATTTAACCTTCGCCATAACTTTTGTACGAAGAAAGATAGAGAATTGAGAATTAATATTTGGCATGCTTACTCTACCAATTGAACCCTTTCACATGACACCAAGGTCAAAGACCTTGCGACCTTGAAAAGCTAATAATGAGGTATATTAAAGCTGAACACGACTCGTAAATAGGCATACGCCATTTCTGATAGCATTATCTACGATAAATGAATACTAGGGTATACTTGTCGCTTTCGTTACACCTGACTGCTTTATCGTCACAGGTATCGGCGTGGAATGGCGACCCGTGTTCGTGCTGGTTATCTTGCATTACATTTGTTTATATTTTATTGCAGTTACGTTTATCTATGTTGTTTGTATACTGCTCTGACTTATACAGCTATAATTGTAAATTTATTTGGTATCTTACTTTCCTGCATTAGACAAAGTATTACGATATTATTCTCGCTACCAAGTCCTGTATAGCATACGTCCTTCTACACCGGTGTCGACTGATTAAACTGAACAGTCTCTTATTCTTGCCCTATTTATATGGGTCTGCAGGGTAGCCAGTCTCGGGAACTAAAATGGCGGATACATTTCTTTTACGAATCGTGTTCAGCTTTAAGGTGCTTATAGAAGAAAACAACAGTAAAATTATTTACTTATCTTTAATATTGACTAGCAATTGCAGTGAAAGGAGCAAAGAAAATTGTGGCAATATAATGAAATTAAGGTATTTCCATCTTCACCATTTTTATGATTGAAAGTAGAAGAACTATTTTCAATGCATTTGTAAAAATTAACGAACAAGAGCTAATATGGTTCAAATACACTTTTTTGATGCTGAAATGCATAAGAAAGTGCCAGTTTATAAATATGTGTAAATTGTGCACATCAGGAAAAAAACTTTAACAGTCAATGTCTGAATGATGATGTGAGAAGAGTTACTGCATTCATGAAATTTGTTAAAACTTGAATTCACATAAAATAAGGAAAATTTACAATTTTATAATTATTTCACTTAATAATGTTTTAGCATGTGTATTGAAAAACACAGTTACGAGAGATATTTTTCTATTGGTCATGAATTCAGATTAATAACAGATTTTGCAAAAACATGTACATCACATCATAGGAGGATTGAAATACCTTTCAAATGTTTACATAAAAGCAATATGAGCTGCAAGTTTGACATGGGAAAAATTTGTTGCAAATTTTTAATCAACTACTTCAATGACAGATTGATTGATTGGTGTTTAAAGCAATATTTCAGCCATATTTCGGCAGGAAAATATATTAAATGATCAGTTTTGAAGTTTTTTGGTTTCTCTGGCAGCCCCCAGTGAGCCTACTTTTTTTCGAAAACCGGAGAAACGATCTTTTGCGTGCCAAGAAGGTTGTTATCCTTGACACGGGGCACCATTTATAAACTTCTGTTGTTCATATGTGCGATGGAAGAACTTTTTATAAGCTTAAGTTGAAGCAAAATTAAATTATTATCTTCCTGAACAACATTGTTATCTTATATAATGCTATAAGTATATAATCGACAGACAACTGTAGTGATTTTTTTTTTAGAAATTAAAAATTTTATTTTGGTTTAATAGAACTTCAAGGTTTAAATTACATACAAATAAATCATAATAACTCATTTAAACAGCAAAATAAATTTCTCAAAAATGCAGCTGATATTGCTTTCCATTATGATCTGCTGTGTGTAGAATGAAGAAGTTAAAACATTTTACATCATGTATTCATCTGCTGTGTTGGGAATGAAGAAAAGGTTTTTGCTGTGTGCAATAAAAAGAAAAGCTTTCTGCTGAATGCAAAATAAAAAAAATTGTTTGCTGTGTACAAAATAAAAAAGAAGCTTTTTGTTGAGTACAAAAATAAAATAAAAAAGCTTTCTGCTGTGTGCAAAAAAAATAATAATAATAAAAATCTTTTTACTGTTTGAAAAATTAAAAAAAGTTCTTCGCTGTGTGCAAAATTAAAAAAAAAGAAGCTTTCTGCTGTATATAAAATAATAAAAAGCTTTTTGCTCCCACTTTCAACGATTTTCCAAAAAATTCTGCAACAAATGTACAATTTCAGGATGTGATGTCACAAAAGACTGTCATGGCAGGCAAAAAAACCCCCCATGAATCCATCATTTCCGAATAAGAGTCCTAATGTTGGATTTGGATGTTTTCTATTACGGAATTCTTTCTAAATTCCACAGATATCTTCTGTTGGCTAAGTAAAAAATCTTCAATACGGCCAGGGTTTTCTTTCAGTTCTTCTTGATTGGTGACGATGAAAAATTTGACAAGTGGAACATTGTGAGCTTTTTGTTTTGTATCATCAGGTTGCAAAAAAGCGAACCAACTGTATCTGCAATGTTTTGCTTCATGTTGCAGGATGGACATCTGACAACTGAATCTGTGACATTAACATTTAATTTTTTGCAGCTGCCACGGGCAAGGTTTCTTGTAATTGCTATTTGTGTGATTATTCCGTTGAGTTTTGTTAAGGCTTCAGTAGGAGGCAAGGTTGAAACAGATTCCATTGGAGTAGCTTCCATTGTTTTGGTAGCTGTTAGGAATTTGGTATCATTTAAGATCCTGGTGGACATATGTTGAAAGTGATATGTGGTATCTTTGTTCCATGTGTTTACTAGATTTCCCCACAAAGTAACTTTGATTGTTCCAGTGGGATCTCCAACGATGACATCTTATTTGGTAACAAACTCCTCTCTTACACCAGCACTTGTAGCATGGTCAACTTGCAACACTTTTGCAACAACATTTACCTGAAAAATATGTAAATATAGTTTAAAACCTTCGCTGCTGACGAGTTCCACAATAATCGTTTTCCAATAATTCGTACTACTACTATTTCTTATGATCTATAGTACAAATTATTGGAAACAGATTATTAGAAATAGTAGGTTTAAATGAATAGCAAACAGCCATTATGATGTCAGGAAAAATAAACAATTTTATATTTTACTGGATTTAAACCTTTTAAAGTTAAGAAAGGAAAGTTTTATAGTAATAGCCACTTTACGGGATGTTCAAAGGAAAAAGTTGAGGTGGGCAGATAATTTATGTCAGCTTGTATTTATTGAAACGAGCTGCCAAAGTCGGAGCAAAAAAGCCCGAATCACGTTATATGGCACCTGTCTGAGATGGGTAGTAGACGTCAGTCCAAATTTTCAGTCTCTACCTATCTCGCTATGTTTTAGAACAGGGGCCATGCCGATCCAGGAAACTACAGACCTATATCAACTCTTCCAACATTATCCAAATTATTTGAAAAACACATAGCCAATCAACTCCGGGAATTTACTACTACCCTGGATCTTATACCGATAAGTAGAAATTTTAGCGAGGATTTAATTTTGGCATTATTAGCGAGGCTGTTGTGGTCGCTGAAGTTGAATATCGCTAAAAATAAATTGCGTGTTATTTGTACTAGCTTCTTAAGTGAGCATTTTAAAATCGCTAAAATTACTTTTCGCTAAAAATAAAATACCAGTTTTTAAGGAGAAATCGCTAAATTTGCGTCTCGCTAAAATTTCTACTTATACGGTATATAAATCACAGTCTGGTTTTCGAGAGTTACAGTCTGTATAATATGTTAACGATCTCACATTCAAGATTGACCATTAAATTGCATCATTTTTCATTATGGCATTAAGGGGCTTAACTCCTAGCTCTTTTTCCTTTATTGACAAGGAAAGGGATCCAAAGAGGAAACATTTTTGATTGAGGTCAGACTGCCTTTAGAATTCAAACTATGTTTTGATCTCTAGGAATTTGTCATGCTTTGCATTGGGTTCATAGATCCAAAACATTATACACTATAAATAAGTATACCTGTCTGCCTTATGGAAGGAACAATTTTATGTTTTAATTGTTTGGAATTGGTAAAAATTATAAGTTTTAATGTTTTCTCCATTATTTTATTTATGTACAAATTATGCACACTAAGAGACCATCCGAGCTGAAGGAAGATGTTGTTAAGGACTTTTGTGAACCTCCAGTGATTGAGGAGCTAGGAAGGATTTCCTCCTTTAACATTAAGCAGAGAGTGTCGGTGAAAGGAGAAGTCCATATAGTATGTTAATATCATTTGGAGATCAAATAATAAGAAAGACTCTTTAAAATAATGCATGTATAGTACAGCTATCATAACACAAAATGCAGTAGAATAAGACTGTAACACGTTTTTGTGTATTTGCACTCTTTCGCTGAGACAGTTAACGCGAGCTATGAAGAACTATAAATATACACAGATTCTGGCCAGTAGGGTGACCTTTTAACCTGATCGAAGGATTCCCAGAATATACCATTCATTAGAATGCAGTTGTTTACTTGTTTACTCGGAAGATGTATTTGGTCAGAAGGAAGAAGCAACCAAGGAGATAGGGGGTGATCAGAGTTCAGATGTTTGAATAAATTATCGACAGAAAATAATATTTCAAGATTATGCAAAAGATTGGAAATTATTTTAAAAGTGCATTAGAAAATTAAAATGTACTAAAGGTCAGAATAAAAGTAATTACGAATTCAAGTTCAGGTTAAATATAATAATTGCAAGTTCAAAAGAAATACTAAATTATGCATGGCACGCACAGGGGTATAAATGTAACTCGGTGAAAGAATTCGGCAGTGGAACGCTGAATTTTGTCTCTTTCTGGTTGCATTTATACAGGTAAGCTTATTTTGTCGAATTGCGCGCACTTTGGTAAAAATTATTTAGTTTTCACATGGCTGGTTTTATTTGCAGGTTCAATGTTTTATATCATAAGTATTTATATTTATAATAATGTTTAATATCTTGTGTAAAATTATTTATTGTAATTATTGATATTAATATGGATTGTTTAGTTTAATAAAGAGTGGAACGCTGAATTTTGTCTCTTTCTGGTTGCATTTATACAGGTTGGGTACCATCGCCACTCCCCATAATCTGTAATGCTTTTGACATTCAGAAAGAGGAGATGAAATAAATCAAAGGGAGATGAAAAAAAATGGAACTTTGGAAAACATGGTAAACGTTGTCTGGTCATGATCAGGGTAAGGCAGGAAGGTTTTTCTTGGCCTTTTAATCATTTCACATGCGGAAAAGCGAAGCACGATCCCGGTAGCTAAGCAGATGATCCAGTAACCAGACAACATCATTTAAACCCCTAAAACAAGTTCCAAAATAACAAAGTATCCCAAACAACAAGTGTTCATATCTACCAAAAAGGAACACTTTTATTTTATGAAAAAGCCATGGAGAAGCATGCATATGAACTGGGAAGCATTATTCAAAGAAATATAATACTCTTTAAGAAAAGTGTAATGTAGAGAATGATGTAAATCAGAATTTCCTTAAGTCATTTAGTGTGTGAAACATCTCTATACCTTCACATTGCAGAAATATAATCACAATCATTATTAGTTTTGTATTTCATTTTTTTTTTGCATTCATATATGTATAGGTGACGGATATTATCCATACTAATGACACCAAGAGAAAGATAATGACACTAACGGATGGGAATGCCACTATTGAAGTCAAGCTATGGGGAGAGTTGGTGGAGACCCAGGTGTTGTGAGGGATCAACTGTAGTTGTGACCTGTGTCCACGTGGACGTATATCAGGAGAGGTCGTTAAATTCCTCGGGAAGTTCAACAGTAAAGGTATATACATATTGAATGAGGCAAAGAGTTGTTTTATTTATAATAATAACAAGCATAGAATTTTATTTAATAGCAAGCATAAAATGTCATAGGATTGTAATAAAAAGGAATGTAAATTTAATTAATGCAAATATTTAGATGTTCAATAAAAACAATCCAAGTTCAAAATGAACATTGTAGATTGCAGACAGTGAGGAAGAATTTACAGGCACTGTACATGCATGGAGTGTCGTTTGAAGAGTTAGTTATTATACCCATTTGTTCCTTAGTAAGATATGGAAAAACTGTTTCATTTTTACAGGGGGCCAGGCAACCCCATCTATAACTTAACATAACAGTTTTGAAAGCAGAATTCAATTTCATAACACATCAATTAAATTTTTGCTTGATTAAGGAGCGCAGAAATAGTTTGGTAAAAATATAAACATTTTGATCTTTTAATTTGTATCAAACTGTAGAGACTGCAATGATTTTTTTAATCAAATTAATAGAACAACTTAATAACAAACTGTATTTTTTTTTTATTTAACAGACCCAATTCCTCCATCCTCCTTGATGATGACTTCCTTGCTTGTTCCTCTAAACAGTTGAGAGGGATCTTCCCTGACGGCAATTTCATATAGAACGTAAAGGTCAAGGGGAGGAAAAGGAAGTCAGTGATTATGTCAATGTAAGCAAAATTTTTAAATTATCATGTACTGTAATATTTGGTTGAAGAGAAAAAGAGAGATATTGATGAATAAAATGTTAAAGCTGAACACTTCTCATAAATTTGTCGGACGGGTATATAAACCGTTCGCTTTCGTTACACCCGATTGCACACTCGAAACTGGTGGCCGACATGTAGTACTCCTATCATTGTCTTAGATTTTTACTCAAGCCCTAGAGCGGCTTAAGATATCTAAAACGATGCTAGGTCATCGATTTACTCAGTCAAAATACACGAAAAGATATTATTTTTGTAGATAAAAATATTTCTAGAAACAAAAATGAAGCTTATTTTGAAAAAGTCTCTATATTCGGAGATAATAGGCTTTAAATGTCGGATTCTTTTCTATGGCGAATGAACAATGAATAATGCTCTGCAGCCGCAACAGTTTCTATACAGAGATTTCGCGCTTTCCTTTGCGTAGGAATCTCAGGTAACTTTCACAGACGCCGACAAAGCATCTTTGGACGAGTCCACCGTTTACTCTGAAAGGTGACGCAGGGTACCCATCGTTAACAAATTCTACTATGCATAACCAGAAAATGTATGGTTGAACCCCCATATTTAAATTGTTTCACACGGGCCTGAGAATGAAGTGCATTTGTGTGCACTTTGAGTGACAGTAAAATAATTATAATAACACATTAATGTTAAATTCTCCCTCGTACGTTTGTTTTTTTTTTAATTTCAAAATATCGCACTAGTTATCTTTAGATTTGGTGACAGAACCTATAAAACTTCTTTTGGATTCGTAAGGAATACATATTGGACATGCCGCACAGATGATCCCGCGATCACGTGGATTTTTTGGAGCCGAACCGACTCGAGAGCCCCCCCCCCATCCACTTTGAAAAACTTTTTTACCTATATGCTTGTAACAAGTTATTTGGATTGATGTATATTAAACTGTGATAGATGTACTTCATTACGCAATGATAATTATAATAAAAAAAAACATATATATAGTTTGAAGTATAACATCTTTATAAAATATTCCTGAAAGTGCGTTACGAAAATTCATCTTAAAAAGTAGTATGATTAAATATATTTATTCTCATTAAATTCAATACATTTATAAGTTTTATGTACATGTATTTTATTCAACAGAAGATTAAACTCAATAGCCCTCATCCTATACCATTTTAGGATATTAATGACACTTCCTAGTTGACTTTCAACAGCTTGAGTATCTCTGACGTTTTGTCAGTATATACTTGTTTGCATTTATTTCTTGTTTTTATGTGCATTTTCTGTTCGTAAATAATGTATTGACCTGCATTTTCTCTGATACTTTTGTTCTGTGTCTGATTAAATGCGTAAAATTTTGATAATTTCATCGATATTGAGTAGCACGCTTTGTAAGATGTACGTCTACACTCGTCGGATCTCTACAGTGAAATACATTGAACTGACTAGCGATCTGCTCCTTATATACGAGTTGTAGGGAGAGCGTTGAAGAACGAGAAATATGGCGGACAATGCCTATTTACGAGTAGTGTTCAGCTTTAAATAAATATATATATTAAGAATGCAGTAGAATTTGTTGATGAGTTAAGGAAATAGAATAATGATATATGGTAGAAAGGGAAAGTTGTAATTAATTTTTGTGAAATTTTGCAGTGAGATGGAAGCAGGGACTATTTGGGAACACAGTAGTGACACGGAGCCTTCTGGGGTGGACGCTAAGCTATCAGAACCTGATCTAGAGGAGTTGGAGGCTATTTTGAAATGAAATACTGTGTAGTTACAGGGTTTTTTCTAGGTCTTAAAAACGAGGGACTGGGCCTTTCCAATTGGGAAAAATAGCGACATTTGGTTGATATTGGGAAAAGTATCATATTTAATATTTTTTCTATATAAATTTACGTCTCCATATGAGTGAAAAATTCTCGAGAGGGACGTTAAACAATATACAATCAATCAATCTATATAAATTTAAATAAGAGGGTTTTTGTTTTATTTGCACAGTATTTCTTTGACTTATTTTGCACTCAGTCAATCAGTTTTGGGAGAATGCCTTTTAGATTTTTAGTTAGAACAATACTTTTGATAAAAATGTTACTGTGTTTGAACATTTTTTAATCGGTTTGTTGTTTCAATTCTCTTTTGGGAATTTTCTACAATGAAATTGGGAAGAACACATACTTTTTACCATTGGGAATGGGGCCTTATACAGGCCCCCTACGACCCCTAAAAAAACCCTGAGTTTAAACTTGCGTAGCATTAAACGGGCAGTGTAATAATCTGCATCCTATTTTATATAATAGGTATTGTATATAGTTCCCTAATCTTACATTATGACAAGAACTGTTCTGACATAGTGTCTTGGTTTGAACCTTGTTTTGGAATAGTGTTAAAATTTTCTCAAGAGTTCCTATTAGATATCATGCAATAGATTTTTAAGTCCCTTTAAACTGTGATTTAACAGTTGCGATTTTTGTGCTCTCCAATATTGTAATATTTGTGCAAAGTGGTCTATACATTCCAAACGAGTTGTGATATCGATTTTCTAATACCCAAGTTCATTTCATATGTACCCTATTTATTAGGGTCCCGCAAAGATTTGCGGTAGCCCTATAGTAATCACTCTGTCCATCCGTCTGTCACTCTTCCGTCCACAAATTTTCTGGTTTTTTTCTAATAACTTTTTTATGGTTGCCCAATCAAGTTTAAATTTGGTATGACAGAAATACTTTTTTGATGCTAAGTTTAATTCTCTATGTCTTCTAGTTTGGAGCTGGGTGGTGGGGTAGATTTATTAACTATGCATAAGAATGAACGGGCAACTTTTTTATGGTTGCCCAATTCAAATCAAATTTGGTACGGTAGTTAAGTAGGCAAAAATACATATTTTGATGTTAAGTTTGGTTCTCTACGTCCCTTGGTTTGGAGCTGGGGTGGTTGGGTAGATTCCTTAACTTTATATAAGAATGCATTGGAAAAGAGAGATAACTGCTGAAGATGTTCCCATTCAGTAAACTGAATGCTGCTATGAGTCCCATGGGATTAATTAGCTTTCCTCCTGAAGAAAATCCAGAGCATTATCTCTATCTGTCACATTGAGATTAATTACCACCTCTGTCTGCAAATGAAGTTTGTTTTGAAGTTAAATCAATTTGGAATGCTATGAACACTCTGAGATGTGGATTTAAATATAAATTTTTATTATTCATTTTGTTTGATAGTTATGAATTCATTGAATTTTTAAAAAAAAAATATAGATTAAAGAAGATTTTTTGATTTACCAGGGTACTTTTTTAACTTTTTAAAAAAATATATTAATTTAAGAATATTTTTAATTTTGAATGTAGTTGTATAATAACCCCATTTTATAATTAATACTGAAAAAGTTCTTATTGTAAATTTAGAAGAAAATGATGAGAGAGGTACAATTAGTCCCTTGGGATTAATTATCTATCTTAACAACACCAGCAATCGAAACATTAACATCTCCAAACACCACTACAGTCAGAACGCTACAGTAGCACCATCTCCGCCAGTATTTGCAGGAAATCCAACCACGCCGCGTGAAATCATCAACAACACAGGGTTCTTGAGGACCATTACAACCCAGCTAAAAAGCTCCAAACTACGGTCAAAACGATCTGCCAGGATTCGCGCCTTGCCAATACCAAACTTGACGCTGCCAATCATCGGATTTTGAGGCTAGAGCCAATCACCAAGGGACTCAGTGTAGCGAGACCCGAACAACCAGTGGCTCCAGAGACTGCAGATAAGGAAACCCCCAAAGCCGGATTCCGTATGACCTTAAGATTGCGGACGATGTCCTGGCCAGTCTTCATAAAGTAGCCAACAACCCGGGTCATTTTGCATGCCTTCTATTCAGGATATTGTTCGGGGAATTGTTTTTGACGGGCTTTCTGGTGAATTTTTACTGGTATGTTTGAGGATCCAAGGGAAATAGGAATTTAACGTCGGAAAGAAAAATATATATATTTCAGACTAACGTTGAAGAAGACCACAACTTCCCACAGTCCAAGCTGTTCAGGAAGACCTACCCAGACAACAGGTTTTGGTAGAGGACTCAATGCTGATGATACATTCTTTCTATTCTACCCTTTTTTAAGTCGTGGGTATAGTACGCAACAGATTAGTCGCAATTCATCTCCTGGGAGTGAGAGAAATACTCATATTTGGAATTTTAATGTTCAAAGTGACATCTAGTGAACCAGAAAGTGTCAGTGATGTGCAATCTTGGAATCTGTTAGAAGTATTAAAACATTGGATTGACATGTATGAGATAAAGGCAAATGCTGTTGATGCCATTCTTAAGATTTTGAGAGGAAATGGTCACGCACATCTTTCGCTTTCTTCACGAACATTGCTTCACCGCCAAGAAATGTTAAGCTTTTAAGAGTTTCTGACATGAATTACTACCACTTCGGTTAGAATCGATGATAATCAATATTTAAAATCATAGGCACTTGGGGTATGGACCCCCCCCTTTCCATTTTTTTTTCTTTTTAAATCTGGGTTCGATTCACCTTTTACCTATTTTTCTATTCTAATATGCACTATATGTTATCAAAAATGCAACTCTTTTGTCTCTACAAGCTGTTTTTAAAAATGCCGTTTTTCACTGATACATATAAAGAGAGAAGGCTTGCAACTCTTTTCTAGTCATCCGCCTCACCTCGCTTAAACTTCGCTCGATTATTTATCTAAATCAGAATAAAACATGGGATATGCATACATTAATAAATTTGTTATAAATTCCTCTTCCTTTTCATATTTCCATTTCATTTTTATATGCCCCCGATTTGTAAATATTTCGATGAAATCACCCGCATCTAGGGTAAATTTTTTTCATGTGCATCAACCGGGACGGAAGTACCCGGTATTTTCGGGCGTCATCATAATGTGTAAATTTATTCGGAACATTAAATTCGAGAGGGATTAAATCCCGAATTTTCTCTTCATGTAATATGTAACGGTAAGTTCGATATATAACTAGAAAGCTGTAACTAGTAGATTCTGATAGATACAGATTCACTTTTAACACACGATACAATCAACCAAATGTCATAATATTGTTATTACAAATCCTGGATTTTTTGTAATGCAGAACATTTGTAAAATAGAGTTATCGTTCTTTGGTACTTCCGTCCCGGTTGATGCACATGAAAAAAATTTACCCTAGATGCGGGTGATTTCATCGAAATATTTACAAATCGGGGGCATATAAAAATGAAATGGAAATATGAAAAGGAAGAGGAATTTATAACAAATTTATTAATGTATGCATATCCCATGTTTTATTCTGATTTAGATAAATAATCGAGCGAAGTTTAAGCGAGGTGAGGCGGATGACTAGAAAAGAGTTGCAAGCCTTCTCTCTTTATATGTATCAGTGGAAAACGGCATTTTTAAAAACAGCTTGTAGAGACAAAAGAGTTGCATTTTTGATAACATATAGTGCATATTAGAATAGAAAAATAGGTAAAAGGTGAATCGAACCCAGATTTAAAAAGAAAAAAAAATGGAAAGGGGGGGGGGGGGGTCCATACCCCAAGTGCCTATGTTTAAAATATACAGTAAATTCATACAGGTTGATTTTTATGATGAAGATACCTTGCATATTTTCTTAAATAATGATGGACTGCCCTGTTTGAAAGTTCCTATACCTCCGCCTAGCCAGTTCTATACATGTGATTCTGAACAATTATCTACAGTGGCTAGTAAACATAACATGTATTGAAAACAGACTTTAAAGAACTATTTTAAACGTGAGGTGAACAAATTTCGTCACAAGAGCCATGTTTTGAATGCAGATGTGAGTGAATATTTTTGTGTTGGGATTTACATGTCTAAACAGTAAGTAATGTTGAAATAATAGTGACAGAGAATCAAATAAACAAACATATGACTAAATTGAAGCGAGCTGTAGTGTTGCCTTTGTAAATAATTCTTGCTATAATCGGCCAAAGTCGGGACTCAATTTCCAGACATGAATTATGAAGAAGTGTCCAGAGATTCTGTAGGCGTCAGTCCAAGTATCTAGCTACAATAAGATTGTAATTTCTCAAACAGTTTTTCAGGGGCATTCTCGTCGTTAACATTGTCCCACTTGAATTGGTCATAAATTTCTACCACGTGGGGGCCTCCACAACTGAGTATTATGGCTACCTGCACTTCTTTGGCCTTCTCTAAGCCACCGGAAGCTGCGAGATACACCTCGACCTGTCTTTTCCATTTCTTATAATTTTCTGACACATTTTCTGTTGTTAATTCTAACTCAGGCGGTAATCGAAAAGGACAGTTATATACCTGCACTTGGGTTGGTTCTGCTTCGCCCATGTTTCGTATATGCAAATGTGAAACAACATTCCATAGTACCTGTTAAAATGATTTTTGTGACACGGGGTGGAAAGATGTTTTAAAAATATTAAAAACGTTTTCCGTTTATTTCTTAAGTGAAAAACACAAGTTTTGCCAAAATTTAAGAGTTATCTCTCTTTGTTTTCCCAAATAATTAATGTTTTATGAAAATTCATATAATTATCTATAATAAAATATTTAAAATTCATCGAATATATTAACTTTCAAAAATTGACTTGGAGGTAGGCGGGAGAACAATACTATCGTTCGCAGTTCTTCCGAGAAGTGATATGAACTACCATGCATGGTCTATCAAACATGTAGCTGAGAAGTTCATCCCAACAAGGACAGACAGAACCAATCAGATGTAGAGATAAATGAAATAAAAACAACAATACGCCTTAAAAGCATCTAGAGACAACGAATATCGAAGGATAAGGGAATTGGAGGCGCAAATATACCAACAGCCTCAACCCGTGGCGCCACCCAAACAAGTTTGGGAATCAACGCTTAGAATTCCTGTCCCGCAAATGGATGATTTTGACGGCAGCACACCGGTGTCGAAATGGTGGACGACCTTTATGGTTTACATAGCCCTTAAGTCCATCACAGAGGCCAAATCCATCAAACTCTTACCATTTAATTTGGAGGGAATTGGCCTTAAATTTTTTACACACTTAGACACAATGTCCAAAACATCACTAACCCGCATCAGGGATGCCTTCTTTTTTGGTTCCGCCCGACAGTCCCCATTAGCCAAGGCTTAATGCAGAGGAAACCTTAGACAAATACATATCCGAGTACGGAATTTGGCTGCTGACTGTTTCATAGACGAAGAAAGCATCACTTAAATCGCTAGAGAGGGTCTCCTTCAGAAACTAAGAGTGATCGTGATACCACAGATTTCGAAGTCTCTGGAAGACCTCAGAATACATGTATATTCACGACATTGAGACATCCGTTATAAATATTATGATTCATTTTACAGGTATATGTATAAAGACAATCAGTGAAGAAACTAACATAGAAAAAAAAGCAGGAAAAGTAATATAAAGAAAATTGTACAAAAGAGAAAAATAGAATGAACAAAAAACAAAACGAGCAAATTATTATTTTCATTAGAAATATGCATAGTCTGACCTTTTCCTTTAAATATTTTTTTTCACAAATATCTGGAATAGGAAAAGGTTGGTTGGTTCACGTGAAAAATATCCATCGAATCATTCAACTCGTCAGTCTAGAAAGATGAGAACTTGATTAAATCAGAGAGATTAGTAATTTACTCAGACATATGTGTTATTTTACAACTTCTTTAAACTGTCAAATTCAGCAATGCGTGAAGAAGAGGACATTGGTCACATAAAAGAGGATGTTAACAAAAATCCTTACAATGCTTTCACGATTTAGAAAGTCTCAACGCCAGATTTATATGTAGTTGTTCGCAAACTCTTCTGTCTCCAATGCAGTACTGTACCTAAATCACAATTGATCCTGAAAGATGTGTTGTAAGTTACATCAAATGATATCCAAAATGTTAAAAACAACACGTAAAAATAACTCATTCTGAAAATAAATGTCAAAGATGTAATTATTACAGCTTATAATCTTATAATGACGTCGTCGTGAACATGTTGAAAGATAAAGAACGCTTGCTGAACGACAGAAAAGATTGAAATGATCTTGTTGAAACCCCAATTAAGGTGGTACATGTTTCTGACACCAAACAAGAGGCCTATGGGCTACATCGCTTACCTGAGCACTCTAGTAAGGAAAAACAGAATTGGTTTATACTTGAAAAGCTTAAATCCAAAAGTAGTCCAAAGACCAATCATGGCTTTGTTATTCTTGAGAAGATTTTTAAAGAATTTTCCTATATATTTCTATGTAAAAAATTTGGTCAGCCATTTTGGCCCCGCCCTACCCCTGAGGGTCATGGTTTGAACAGACTGGAATCTACACTACCTTAGGATGCTTCCATATAAATATGATCAATTATGGCTTGCTATTTTTGAGAAGATTTTTAAAGAATTTTCCTGTACATTTCTGGACGTTTCATGTATTTTCACATATTACTAATCATTCCTATATTTCTGGGCTAGCTATTACGTCCTTTACTTTGATTTGCCTCTCCCTGGCTGTGTACATTTTCTGTATTATCAAACGGAAAATGAACTGGTCTTGAAGGATGTCTGTGAAGGGGCAAGACCTTGGGGGCTAGGGACAGAATAAGGCCGGGACAGAGACTAACTGCGGACATGAGGGCCTGTACAATCGAGATGGAGCAGACGTCCCTGCCTTCCATCTTCGTAGTAAGGATAAACATGATAGTTTGTAACGAAAAAGACCAGAAGTCTCTGTCGAGACTGTAGCCTTACTGGTTTGTACTTATCAAAATCTATTGCACTATTTTTTGTAAGTATTTCTGTAGTCTACTTGTGTGCCAACTTATTTTGAAATCAAACTAAAACTGAAGAAGGAGTAGCGTTTTAAAGGAATTTCATTTCTTTGCAACAAGGACATTAACCTTTTACATAACTGCTGGGATGTTTGTGAACAAGAATTTTAATTGGTGTTGAGTCGTGTCCAACACACCCAGCATGTACGGAAAGGGAGAACTGTTGTCCCAGCATGAAACCTTCAGTGTCAGACTCGGATTGTGTTCTTTTAAAAGATACATCGATGGCATTTAAGTTTCCTTTATCTATTTCAAGCACTTTGCTTTCGTCTGAACTGATGCATGGCCTAACTGATAATGTGATTGAAGAAATTGTTGCAAAATCTGACATGCTTGTTTCTCCACAAGATATTATGGCAACTATGCCTATTTGGTCATATTTCTTTTAAGAAAGTCGACACTATTTTGAGTGAAGTGGATTGAGTATTTGAAATATTGAGATGTACGAGTCCAATATATATTAAAATGATTAAAAATACACTATTTTATGTGTATTAAACACTTCTGGGACTTATTCACAAATATGTCTTCTAATGACTGAAGTTACCTTTAGCTTTCGGATGAGACCTTAAAAACCGAAGCCCCGTGTCAGCTTAAAAACGTAGGTCCCGTGGCACGGTAGGCGTTGGCACGATAAAGATCCCTCAGTGCTCAATGGCCCTGAGTGCCGTGTAAAGGTAAAAATTTGAAGCTCTTCACCGGCATACGGTGACGTCTCCATATGAGTGAAAAATTCTCTAGAAAGACGTTAAACAATATACAATCAATCAATCCAATCTTGATTTATGAAGAACGATTATCTTATTTGCAATAACTACAACTATGCTGACTATTAAACAGCGGCCATTATATAAGAAATAAATTCCCAGTACATTTTTCTTTGATGTACAATAACTAAATATCATTTTGGCCATAAAACTTTTTACTTAAATCTGTTAAAGAAAAAAATTGTAACCAATCCATCCCCCATCCCACTTTGAGATACAAAAACAATTATTTTGACTCTTAACTTTGATTAATTTAATTTGAAAGTCTTATCGCGTGTGTCTTTTCAATCATAAGAGTAAGCAAAAGTACATGTATTGATATTTCCTGTTATTAAAGACTGTTAAATTCTTTTTATGTTTTTTTTTCCAATTTTTATTTCATATAATGTGGTACATTCAAACTTAATTATCTTGAACGTGATATAATGAAAAAAATAAACTTTGGGGTTTCCAAATTTGGGATTACATGTAACGAGGATGAATTGCTGCAAAAAAATCTAGAACTTCCAAATCAATTTGGCATATCATTCATGAAGATATTTGCGTTCAAGATAACAAAATTCGGCTGTAGCTTATAACGATCATTATTGGTGATTTGAACAAACTCGAATTTACACTACTTGAGGATGTTTCCCCATAAATTTCATCTTTTTCTGGCACTGTGGTTCTTGAGAAGAAGATTTTTAAAACATACCACCCAATTTTCACTAATTCTCAATTATCTCCCCTTGAATGAGGGTGAGGCCCTTCATTTGAACAAACTTGAATCCCCTTTACCCAAGGATGCTTTGTGGCAAGTTTGGTTGAAATTGGCCTAGCGGTTCTTAAGAAGAAGTCGAAAATGTGAAAAGTGTACGGACAGACAGACAGCCTTCGGCTCAGGTGAGCTAAAAATACTGGATAACCTTTGTGATGAAAATAGTACCTTGAGAATTGTTATTGCTACAAGTGCCCTTGGAATGGGGATAGACATAGCGAAAACAAACAATGTGATTCTTTATGGAGCCTATAAGAACTCCAAAGCAGTTAGTGGAGGTCATTCGGAAGATTGGACGTGTTGGACGGGATGGAACCCCAGTACTTGCCCCGCTTCTTTATAATTCTTATAATTTAAGGCAAGATGAACAGGAGGTGAGTGATGTGTTTACCACAGAAAGTGGCAAAAGAAAGGTACTTCTGAAACCTTTTGTGAAAGAAAGTGAATTTGGTTTGTCACAAGATCCTCACAATACATGCTGTGACATATGTGCATTATTGTAATGACTGCCAGGATGATTCTTTTCTTCTTGAAAAGATGTTGAAAGATGAACTGTCAGTCTCAGACAGTGACACAGTGATTCTACCGATGATGCCCAACTCTTAATGAAGTCTGACGTAGAATGTGAATACGCAATTATGTCTATAATGTTTGATTATTACATTCATGAAATGTAACATGTTTTAATTTAAATTGCCATGTCAGGAATGTTCAATGATGCTAAGGATATAACGAACAGTATTCATTCTCAAAGTCTATAAAACAATACAAAATAGCAGATCAAACATGGACCTCCGAAAAATAAGAGGTGGCGCCAGGTGCGCAGCTATGGAGAAGAGAGTATCCCCTGCCAGGGTTTTTTCTAGGTCTTAAAAACGAGGGCCTGGGTCTTTCCAATTGGGAAAAATAGCGACATTTGGTTGAAATTGGGAAAAGTATCATATTTAATATTTTTTCTATATAAATTCAAATAAGAGGGTTTTTGTTTTATTTGCAAAGTATTTCTTTGACTTATTTTGCACTCAGTCAATCAGTTTTGGGAGAATGCCTTTTAGATTTTTATTTAGAACAATACTTTTGATAAAAATGTTATTGTGTTTGAACATTTTTTAATCGGTTTGTTGTTTCAAATCTCTTTTGGGAATTTTCTACAATGAAATTGGGAAAAACACATACTTTTTACCATTACCCCTAAAAAAAACCCTGACCTGCTGACCGGTCACACCTGTCGTATGCTAATTGTATGATTGTGAAATAACGGAAAAATCCGTCATCAATTCAGTGTATAAATAATTAACAAACAATTGGTATGCAAAGCATCAGTCAGCATTTGACTCAATGATAAATTGATTTTGCTGACAAGGTCATAGAACTTACGAAATGATGACTTAAAACGAGACTGTTGATATTCTTGTTTCATCAACTTGCTTGTCAATGATTTAAATTGTTTTAGAATATATCCATACGTAGAGCATGCTCTTGTGTATCAAATCAACAGAGATATATCCGTTCAGGTGATGCATGCTTCTCCACACAGAGATGGCTCAGTAACAATTTGTCCAGATGAATATGTTTAATGAATGTTAATGGTCACTTTTTTCAGAGTTTGACCTTATTTCATCACATCCAAGGCAATTTAATAAACCTGTACAATCCTAGTTTTCATTAACATTTAGCCTCTTTTTAATCACTAGTCTAGAATGTGGAACAATCATGAGTAAAGTTTAGCAAGATCAAAAGATTCAATGCCTTACAAAAAAAAATTCGTATTACAGTAACTTTGAGACTTTAAGCGGCACTGTGACACACAAAAGGGAAAATTGACAAATGTAGAATTTTCGCATGACCTCTGTAAATTTTGTTCAATTCCTAAAAGTATTCAGTTTCAGAACATTACATGTTTCAGAACCTAAAAATGATGTTTTTAAGGGGAAAAATAAAAGTAAAAATAGTTTCTGTCTGCCCCAGAACGAAAATATTGCAAAATACCCTGGTATTTCTTCCTCCCTATTGTACTCGTGCGCAGAAAAGTGTTGAATAAGTTTCCATAGTTAGCATGGTCTCAGTTATCCACGAATGAATGTGAGAAGACCAAAAAATGTGATTTAATCTTTTTAAAAAAAGTTTTAAGAACGTATTTCTCACCTTTGCATGCTCCAGTTGAATGTTGTTTACAAGTTTGAGCTAAAAATAAGAGTTGCGTGACCTTGACATAACCGAAACAACGAAACGGTGTATACAACCTTTATTTTTCCGGCACTTAGATTGTGCAGTCAATTTTCTTGCAGTTTAATTGTCATATATTCGCTAAATACTCATAATTTTATAAGTCTTTCTCTGTATGCTACAGGTATCTTAAAATTACGGTATGATTTTGACTCACTGTGCCGCTTTAAAATAAAATCATATTTTTGAAGTACATGTATATGTATTCAATAGTTTTAATTTTATACTTTGTAATTCAACTTGTTACCCCCATCCAAAATTGAGCAATGTAAATTTTTTATCAGACAATGTATTTTTGAAAGATGTTCTCTCAAAGAACAGTTTCTAGATGTAAACTGACAATACATCGAGTTGTGTCCCAGGACCTTGAATGATGTAATCCCCTGTTATCTTTGGTATTTCCTTTATCCCATTGTTAAGGGAAGGACCCTGACTCCATTCTACTTTTCAGAAATTCCACCGATTTTTATTCCTATGGACAGACGCTCACCAGCATTAGGCGTAATTTGTCACTAGCTGATTTCAGCCTCAGCAAAAGCTACTGCAGATTTTCAGATTTTTGTAATACCAGGTATTGAAATCGTGTCTATTTGGATCGCCAGGACCAACACTGAAAGAGAGCGTGGTAGATAAAACATGGGCATTTTAAGACAATCATTACTGGTGGAAAATTAAGGCATATTCTGTGTAAACACAAAGGCATATTCTGTGTAAACACATAATAAAACAGAGGTACAGTCAATCATTTCTAAACCACAACATATCCAAACAACTTTTTTTTATTTAAAAAAAAAAGATGTAAAGGAATGTATGAATACAATATTAGATTGATTGGTAAAGGATTGGATCCCAAAATGCGAGAAAGGAAACCGGCTCAGCAAGATCAGCTCAGAGTTTGTAGTGAGTGCAAGATATTTTTCTCAACCAAATGTTAAAATGGTACACCTCAAGCTTTAAGGTTTCGTCAAATGTCAACATGTCTAAAAAAATATTTTTACAATAGCTCCAAAACTATGAGCGGTAAATGTTTACGGTATATAAATATTTCATTGATTAATACAATAAAATGCCCCGCCACAGCATGATACGCCCGTTAAATATTGTTCAGTAATCATGAATTGGTTAGGATGCAAGAAAATCAGGTAGCCTTGATTAACAGATTGACACAGATTTCAAGTATCTATTTTCCATTTCTTATCATACACCTCTAAGAGGCTTACAGTGTACGGATTGAATATGCATTTCTTATTATACATCTCTAAGAGACTTACAGTGTAGGGATTGAATATGACAAATAATACTAGTGAGACATGACTGCAATTTGTAGCAAATGTATAAAAATTGAAATATAATGGGTTTTTTTTTTCAATTAACACATGTATAATTAGTTTTAATCATATTGTACAATGCTAATTTAGTTTTAATCATACACTAAAACATCAATTTGAAAGATCTTAATCTGGACTAGCCTTCAAAACCTCTTAATTAGCACAAGCATATATAAGGCCATTTCTTTTTGCCCAACTCTCAAGAGAAATTAAGATAACTGCTGCACCAGATCTAGAGGTGCTCTTAGCTCCTGACAATAAAATCATTAATTTCTCTCTAATTTGGCATGCAAATTTCTGCTATCAAAATTCTTCTTGACAAGTTGGATAGAAAATTTTGTACCAATAAGGCTGATTTCGAGTCTACTGATGATTTGCTAGAAATCAAGCTACAAAAGTCTAAGAAGAAAGTTAAATAATCAATTTATGCAGGGAACTTCATCAAAGAAGCAAGGTATTATTCTTCAGATGAACCGCCAGAATCCAAGGTAATGTAAACAAGGCAAAGTAAAGAAGGTAACAAGAAAGAAAAGAATCATGGAAGAAACAAAAGTCTTTGAAAGTGGAGAGCTCAAAAACACAGATCCTCATGGTACTCCTGCTACCCAGATATCTGGGAAAACAAAATCTGTGGAAAATTCAGAAGATAAACTATGAACTGCCAGACCTAGATTTTATGGAAAACAGTAACACGGAGGACATTCTTGCCAGAGCTGTCCAACTGGCTGATGTTCCACTCGATCTAAATTTCTGATTTCCACAATATAGACCCTGACGTTTCATTCACTGTTTCCCCACAACATCACAATGATCCCTTCAACGCTACACAAACCCTTCAACCACCAGCTGATTCTTCTGGAGATAATGTAAATATGCAAATCAACAGGGATCCAATGGCTTTCTACCAATAAACATTATATTGCAAAGATCCTACATTTATGTCCAAATTTCTGACTATTACAAAAGTTTTGCCAAATTGAGAGAAAGAGATGGCAGAGGATACTGGAGGAGTTCTTCGAGATCTTCTTACAGACTATTGCAGGAAAATGCTAAAAGAAATCTAATGAAAAGTATTGTTCCTGGAAAAACAAGGAACACTGTAATTTCAAAAACTGGTCTACTCAGTGTAGAAAACAGGGTCTCTTATTTGGAAAGGTAACAAAACATTTTGGAGGAATTCGCAAGTTCATGTGGGGCTTACCTAACAGATAAAATACTTCCAATTCTGAAAACCAAAGATTTTGAACCAAGGCTGAAACAAAAACACATCCCTCTTCTTTGGAAAAACAACAACTGCGAAAGTATGAATTCAAAATTCAAATGAAATAAACTCTCAATTAGCTAACATAAACCTAAGGTCGATCGCACATAACAAATGAGTTCTAGATTAGAAAAAAGATAAAGATAAATGATTGATTTTAAATACATATTAATTTAATTTTTAAATACATCTCAATGTCATTTGAGTTTTAAATGTAAGCCTATATATGGACATTTGAAGGATGGGTTAATATTAACTTTTGATTCTAAGAAAATAAGTATATGATGCAGATTTCTGCTAAGTTGATTTTCTTGATATCCAAACAGAAGCTCAGATATTTTTTTTTCTTTTGATAGATGTTGCAAACCCAGGGAGTAGAAAGTCTCCTGCCTTTGATTTTGCAATAGGCAGCCCCCTAGAAAATATTTCGCAGGAGTTGGGAAAGCATATTCACGTCTCTGAGTGCTCCAAGACAGCTCTTCTGAAAGTGCAGAAAGACCTCGGAGGAGGAGGGATCATTTGTGCTGATTAAGTTAGCCAATTTCTTAGTTCCATGCCGAGGCGCAGCCAGGCGGATTCATCAGGTAGGAAAAATTATAAATAGGGGCGTATCTGATGTAAAATATAAAATTACAAGATCAGTAGTACATTTACATGATCATTGCTATTACAATGTGTACATAGTCTTTTAAGTAATGGTATCATGCTCATCTCCCCAGCTCCACTGGTAGACGTGCGATTTGAGAGCAGAATTTGACATGTCTTTTTCGCAATATTTAAGTCATTTTCAACACTTAAATAGTTAAGTTTCATAAAGTTTCTGACAATAATTTTAGATGAATTTTTATATCAGAGTGTCATGTTTGTGTAAATTGATTCTTTAGTGTTGGCTTGAAGCAGTAGACACACAATCTTGATTAAAGGATTAAAATAAAAATGTTCATTACAAATACGAGTCCCAGATAGCCCACCTGAAAATAAAATACGACGAACACAGTCAATTCACATGTAGATTCTTAACAATTTCTTTTTGTGAATATGTAATTAAATATTGCTATATAATATACGTGAAGTTTTTGTCTTTAAGGTACATTGATACTTCGATAAGGGGAAATAAGTCTTAATGACACAAATGTCCATTATTCGTTTATAAATTTGTTTAGTACCTTTTAGTCCAATTTTGCCCTGCAGGTCTCGCTATAGTTGTTGGTATTTTATGCTGAATATACATTTGCTTTGGGAATTCATAAAAGTTTTTTAAAAATTTCAATACAATTTTACCGAATTTTTAATTTTAGTTATCATGGCAACATTAATCAACAAACTCAAAAACACAAAACTGAAAATAGTGTTTGCCAGTATAGTTTACTTGCATGCCAAACTATATCATAATCTAATACTGTAGGAGGAGTAGCATTTTGAATGAATTTCACAGAAATTTCTATTATAGTAACCAATGCAACACCTTTGATCGATATCAAAAACTTATATCTTTAAGTGTAGTCTACATGTGAGCTAAGTTATTTTGAAATCAGACAAAAAATGTTGGATAAGTAGCCTTTTATTATATTATTTCTATCTTAAGTAACTAAGGCACAAATCAAAAACCGATGCAGAGATTGTAGTCTTCCGTGTGCCAAGTTATATTAAAATCAGACCAAAACTGCAGGGGGAGTAGCATTTTGAAAAATAAAATTACAGACAAACGGACAGACAGAGAGGCAAATATACTACAAAATGAAGTATGCGTCATTTTGGATTTAAAAACATCAGCTTCATCTACTTCATTTGACATATTTTTTCATGATTTGATAATTATATAAATGTACTAATGTTCAAAATTGAATCTAAAATAATCATACCATAGTAATGTATTTAAGTAAAACTGATCACAAATAAAAGATGAATGAACCTTTTCTCAAAATAATATATTATTCAATGTATTGCATTCATTTGTATTCTTTGTGTTTAATATACTTAAAAATAAATTGTCAATATTGATGTCTCTCTTTATCGAAATTTGGAGAAGCGAAGCAGATTAAAAATACAATTGAAGTGGAAATTATGAATTTATGTCTCGATACGTATATCTGAAACGTTAACAGTGACATGTGTTAAGCTGTATCAAATTTAAAATACAAAGTTTGGAATATTTTGATATATTTTATTTTAGGATAAGTATTAAAATCATTGTTTCAAATTAAAAGGAATTTAATTGCTTGTTTGCTTCTTTATTCTTAGTTAAAAAATGGTTCTTTTTAAAGGACTTGAATATTATTTTATTTATCCATTTGTTTGTATCTCTCCATTTGTTTGTATCTCTTTCTTCTAACTATTTGACTGTCTCTTTAAACATCCGGGGCTTAACGACGTTCCCTTGCCTATATAGAAAACAGTAAAACTTCAATAATAACCATTTATATAGCACAAGGGTATATATAAACATTTTGACAAGTGATATCTCATTGTTCAGGAAAGGTGGATGTGTGTTTCTCTTAGATATAACAAGCCTTTTATAAATTTAATATCATTAAGGGTTGCAACTGCAACGCTTAATGATACACCAGTGTGTATCATTAAGCGTCGAATATGTCGATATTTGCTTGATTCATTAAGCGTCGATGTTGCAATGCATTTGTGACGCTTAATGATATAATTCTATCATTAAGCAGCGATCTAGCATCAGCGGTTGATGATGTCAGCTATTAATGCAATAATTTATGGCATTAAGCGTTGCAATTGCAACGCTTAATGCTATTTCTATCATTAAGCGGCGTTTTATCATTAGAGGTTGCTACAATGCACTCCAGCTAAAATCATTCCTGAGCTTCCATTCACGCCTGTTATTGCCAGACATGCATCCCCCACCTACCAACTCTTTTTTTCCACACCTTCACCAAGTAAAAGAATATTTTATGTAAGAGGAAAATACATTAAATTCTTTAGGTCTAAAACATATGCAGTGGTGGAAGAAGAGGAAGTGGGCATGGTTCCTCTAAAATGGCTCACAGAAAACGAGAAACAAAGTAGATGGCCAGCAATGAAATCTACCAAAAAAGTGCAGCTTCCTGTAAAAAATGCAATCCATCCGACGGCAGATTTCTGAAAGTTACCTGTCCATTTTTTTTATACACTGGTTTGATGACGGATATTTCCCGATCATGAAAAGGAATACACGGCGGGGGTGATCGAACATATTACATTTTCAAGAAATAAATGTTATTTTTTCTATCACTTGATATTTTTATTTTATGTTTCGGCTGATTGACGTATCAAGATATTCCTAAATATACCTTTATAGAGGGGCATCCCACTCCACCACCAAGCCCCTATTGGGCAACGTTTGACCTTCTCAGATACCAATTCCTGCTATGAATGTCTCGATAATTTAAGATAAGCAGTGTTTCATCATATTTCATTTGGGTCCTAACTGCATTCTTTGAAAAACGAAGAACTACCAATACACTACTAAATTGTGTAAAATCTATCGGATAAGGCGCTTTTTTATTTAAAGAGTGTTTGGTGGTTGAAATAATTTTTTGATATAAAAAAAAACAGGTATGGCCGGTAAGAAGTATTGACTTGTCCGAAGAATTTATCAATATGTTACACCTAACAACTCTGGTGTACTCCCAGTTTCTATGAAAATTTCAGAACTCGGAGAAAAAACACAAGTTATTATCAATGCTGAGGCAGACTCCATCATTACACCTTAAAACAATTGAACACCATTTGACCAAGCACCTGATCACACCTCTGATGTTTCGGAGGTCCGTGTTTGCTCTGCTTTTATTTTGTATATTTGTTTAATGGACGTTGATATTGAATACTGTTCGTTATTTCCATATCCTTCTTAAAGACTATATTAAACAACAGCTAGTCAAAGGCATAAAAAAACACCAGTTGTCATCAATGCTGAGGCATTGATCACAATGATCCCTTCAACGCTACACAAACCCTTCAGCTGATTCCTCTGGAGTTAATGTAAATATGCAAATCAACAGGGATCCAATGGCTTTCTACCAATAAACATTATATTGCAAAGATCCTACATTTATGTCCAAATTTCTGACTATTACAAAAGTTTTGCCAAATTGAGAGAAAGAGATGGCAGAGGATACTGGAGGAGTTCTTCGAGATCTTCTTACAGACTATTGCAGGAAAATGCTAAAAGAAATCTAATGAAAAGTATTGTTCCTGGAAAAACAAGGAACACTGTAATCCAATCACTTTATTTTCAAAAACTGGTCTACTCAGTGTAGAAAACAGGGTCTCTTATTTGGAAAGGTAACAAAACATTTTGGAGGAATTCGCAAGTTCATGTTGGGCTTACCTAACAGATAAAATACTTCCAATTCTGAAAACCAAAGATTTTGAACCAAGGCTGAAACAAAAACACATCCCTCTTCTTTGGAAAAACAACAACTGCGAAAGTATGAATTCAAAATTCAAATGAAATAAACTCTCAATTAGCTAACATAAACCTAAGGTCGATCGCACATAACAAATGAGTTCTAGATTAGAACAAGAGGCCCACGGGCCTTATAGGTCACCTGAGTATTGTGTAACAACTTTCAAACAATTAAATTTGGTTCGTGTTTTAAACCAGAGGCCATGAAATTCACAATTTTGAAAGAGACACCATTGCTTATCATGATTAAAAATACTCTACTTACTCAATACCCAGAGGTAGATCAGAGTTACAAAGAGAAAATGTTCTTCCACTCTATAACCAGTTGTGCACCTCACCCAAAAAGAACCACTGACCTTGGGGCCACATATTTCAAAATTTTGCAAATTTTATCATAAAATGGTTGATTAATACCAAAAAGCAGGTTTCAAAGCATTAATTTATTTTCAGATTATGTAGCCCCTCCCCCCCCCCCCTCGGGACATAAAAAAAAAAATTTTGCTAGATGCACCTTTCTTCATCATAAATATATATACTTGGATCATTGGCATAAAATTCACAATTATGGAAAAGGCACTCTTGCTTTTCATAACTATATGCTTAGTTAGTTTATTTAATACCCAGAAGCAGATATTAAGAAGATTTTCAAAGAATAAATGCATTTTCACTATATAATCTATAGAGCCCCGCCCTAACACCAGAACCCCTGACCCTGGGGCCATAAGATTCACAAATCTGGAAGAGGCACTCTTGCTCATCATAACTATGTACTTAGTTAGTTTATTTAATACCCAGAAGCAGAGAAGAAGATTTTCAAAGAATAAATGCATTTTCACTATATAATCTATAGAGCCCCGCCCTAACACAAGAACCCCTGACCCTGGGGCCATAAAATTCACAAATCTGGAAGAGGCACTCTTGCTCATCATAACTATGTGCTTAGTTAGTTTATTTAATACCCAGAAGCAGAGAAGAAGATTTTCAAAGAATAAATGCATTTTCACTATATAATCTATAGAGCCCCTCCCTAACACCAGAACCCCTGACCCTGGGGCCATAAAATTCACAAATCTGGAAGAGGCACTCTTGCTCATCATAACTATGTACTTAGTTAGTTTATTTAATACCCAGAAGCAGAGAAGAAGATTTTCAAAGAATAAATGCATTTTCACTATATAATCTATAGAGCCCCGCCCTAACACCAGAACCCCTGACCCTGGGGCCATAAAATTCACAAATCTGGAAGAGGCACTCTTGCTCATCATAACTATGTACTTAGTTAGTTTATTTAATACCCAGAAGCAGAGAAGAAGATTTTCAAAGAATAAATGCATTTTCACTATATAATCTATAGAGCCCCGCCCTAACACCAGAACCCCTGACCCTGGGGCCATAAAATTGACAAATCTGGAAGAGGCACTCTTGCTCATCATAACTATGTACTTAGTTAGTTTATTTAATACCCAGAATCAGAGTAGAAGATTTTCAAAGAATAAATGCATTTTTACTATATAATCTATAGAGCCCCGCCCTAACACCAGAACCCCTGACCCTGGGGCCATGAATTTCACAATTTTGGTAGAGGACTCAATGCTTATTACATTCATGCTAACAGTTTGCCTGCTCGATGTCCATGAGTAAAGAAGAAGATTTTTAAAGATTGCAATAATTTTAGTTGTTTTGGCCCCACCCCTCAGGCCCCAGGGGGGCGGGGACCATGAAATTCACAATTTTTGTTCCTCTTCACCCATAGATGCTGTATACTAAATTTGGTTGAAATTGGTTCAGTGGTTTCAGAGAAGAAGCTGAAAATGTTCAAATGTTAACACACGACACACGACACACGACGCACGACGCACGACGCACGACGACGGACGAAAACGGATAGCAATAGGTCACCTGAGTTACTCAGGTGACCTAAAAAAGATAAAGATAAATGATTGATTTTAAATACATATTAATTTAATTTTTAAATACATCCCAATGTCATTTGAGTTTTAAATGTAAGCCTATATATGGACATTTGAAGGATGGGTTAATATTAACTTTTGATTCTCAGAAAATAAGTATATGATGCAGATTTCTGCTAAGTTGATTTTCTTGATATCCAAACAGAAGCTCAGATATTTTTTTTCTTTTGATAGATGTTGCAAACCCAGGGAGTGGAAAGTCTCCTGCCTTTGATTTTGCAATAGGCAGCCCCTAGAAACTATTTCGCAGGAGTTGGGAAAGCATATTCACGTCTCTGAGTGCTCCAAGACAGCTCTTCTGAAAGTGCAGAAAGACCTCGGAGGAGGAGGGATCATTTGTGCTGATTAAGTTAGCCAATTTCTTAGTTCCATGCCGAGGCGCAGCCAGGCGGATTCATCAGGTAGGAAAAATTATAAATAGGGGCGTATCTGATGTAAAATATAAAATTACAAGATCAGTAGTACATTTACATGATCATTGCTATTACAAAGTGTACATAGTCTTTTAAGTAATGGTATCATGCTCATCTCCCCAGCTCCACTGGTAGACGTGAGGTTTGAGAGCAGAATTTGACATGTCTTTTTCGCAATATTTAAGTCATTTTCAACACTTACATACTTATGTTTCATAAAGTTTCTGACAATAATTTTAGATGAATTTTAATATCAGAGTGTCATGTTTGTATAAATTGATTCTTTAGTGTTGGCTTGATGCAGTAGACACACAATCTTGATTATAGGATAAAAATAAAAATGTTCATTCTAAATATGAGTCCCAGATAGCCCACATGAAAATAATACGACGAAAACAGTCAATTCACATGTAGATTTTTAACAATTTCTTCTTCTGAATATGCAATTAAATATTGCTATAAAATATACGTGAAGTTTTTGTCTTTAAGATACATTGATACTCTGAAAAGGGGAATAACTCTTAATGACACAAATGTCCATTATTCATTTATGAATTTGTTAAGTACCCTTTGTCCAACTTTGCCCTGCAAGTCTTGCTATAGTTGTTGGTATTTTATACTGAATACACATTTGCTTTGGGAATTCATAACAGTTTTTTAAAAATTCCATATGAGTGTGCAGAGGATAATGACCCATAAACTGTGTTTCATTTTTATTTCCGTGTCAGAAATTGATTCATATTTAAATCAGTAATTATGAAACGCAATTGATTGGATTATGATGTGAACTTTACAGAAAAGTTCTGCTTTTCTACACGTAATTTTTTGTCATTGTAGCTAGTTGGAACCACAGGGGCATCTTATCCACTTTGTTTGCTACTTTCATTTTGTATAACAAAAATTATTGTATATATTTTACTATTTTATACACTGTGAAATTCTTGAACATATAGACTTTTTTCTCATTATTGTATACCAGGTGAACGACAGCTACTCCTCACCCCATGGGGAGGAAGGGGACATAGTTTTGCTTATGCCAGCAAGGCAGATGTTGAAATGTCAAATACTGGCCTTTGCGTTGGAGGATTCACTCAGCCAGATCGCATGGCTGAGATCATCTATGAAATGAAAGAGAGCAGTGACAGCTTGTTTGAAAGAGTTTTATTTTAGATGTTGCCATGATATATGTACTCTGGAGGTTGAGTTGTAGTTTATAAATTAAGCAGGTACTTGTATTGGCGACACTGCATTCTTCAGTTTCTAATTGGAGGTAGATTATTTATTATTATTAAAGTACGGTTAATAGAAATGAATAAATTGTGTTTAATACTGAAAATATCTTTTTAATTTGATACTTGTAACTTAATGGTTTAAAAAAATTAACAGCATTCTTTTATCGAATAAAATTCATTTATGGCAAGCACAAAAAGAATAGAGACGTAGAGGAAAATTAATATTTACAATGCATTTGCCTTGTTATAAGCCTCACAATGAGTGTCTTTATTTTTATTCATGATTATATGCAAAAAAAAAATCAGGAAGATTAAGGCAGCCAATGAGGAATTCAGATTTCAGTATTTGTTGCAGTCATTAAATCCTGTGTATCAGGAGATATTTCGTTTACATGAAGGAAATACTCCTAGAGTGTACAGATTTTCTCCTGAAGCATAGGAGTATTTTAATGAGATAGAGGTAAAAGTACCCTTTGGCGTGCTGGAACAGTCTCCGGCCATGGTTGTGGATAGCAGCGATGAAGAGGATAGCGGCGCAGAAGAAATGGAATCGATAAGGTGTCCTCTCGGATCAAAATACATGGATCAGTTAGGTCGTTTGACTCTAATTCTCCATGTATTTACATCCGTCCTGCAACAAGTACTGGGAAGGATGGCTGGAAGCATTCAAATTCCCCTTGAAAATCCACTGGCCAATGTGAATGAGGGTCCTTCTCATGATGCATCACCAGGGTCTGATCAGTCTAGAGGAAACTGGAAACTATCTATGATGATGGAGAAATACTCGGAATGATGCACAATGTAGAAAATGCTCTGAGAATGATCAAATGTAAATTCAAAACTCTTTTCAAATTATCGTATCATTCTGAATAAGAATCATTTATTTCACATACATCATAGAACAATATCTTTAGGAAAAATGCCCTACAATACGTGTACTGATAAATATTAAGTAAAAAATTTTATAAGAGAACATCTTTTTTTCACTAATCAATAATTCAATCTTTAAAAATGTTGAAAAGGGCAATAACTCACTTAATTCAGGCATTGTACTTTCAATTTGAAATAATCCCCTTATATTCACAATTCAAAAGTATCTTTTAAGTAGGAAGTATTACGTTCAGCATCAGAATCAAACATTAGAACCAGTTTTCCCCATGGGGATCCAGGATAGAATAGGTCCTCAGTACCCCCTTGCTTGTCGTAAAAGGCGACTAAATGGGGCGGTCCTTCGGATGAGACCTTGTAGACCGAGGCCGCGTGTCACAGCAGGTGTGGCACGATAAAGTAAACTTACGAGTTCCATTTTGGTTGAAGAAGCAGCTGTCAATGATATAAAAAAGCCTGTATTTTAATTTGTCGTGGGGAATTGTTGTGTATAAAGTTGAAAAGTCGTAAGTTTTTATGCTGTAGATTTTTGTAAAGTCTTTTGATTTCAAATTGTCCAAAAGTTCTTTAGATTTTTTAAGTATCCACATCTGATTTACACCATTTCTTGAATATATATTTGTACAGTACTCTTGAAGTTTTTCTTTCACTACTGTCAATATTTTAGTGAGAAGTAACGAAAGAGGCTTGGTTGAAAATTTACTGGAACCTGCAATGTATCTTTGTTTGTAAGGATCCTTATGAACTTTCGGAATCAAATACATATAAGGTAGTTCAATTTCATTTTGGCTCTGCGGAATATTAAAGCCATATATGGCGTATGTACAATGAAAATTATTAGACTAAAATTATAAAAACTTATTATTTGTATGATTACTTTATATAAAGATAGAAATTTTCCCTAAATTACAAAATCTAAGTCAGTTGCGTAATAAAGATATCACAATTTAATTTGGATTATCGGAATTTTCTCCGGCTCGGAAGAAAATACAAAAGATTTAAATAACACATTATAAAGAAGATATAATTGCATTATTAGGTGTTCTCCGTGTTCAGAATTGTATGAAAAGCTTTAATTTAGATGTAGTAACTATATTTCTTTACTTAATTTTGTATTTTTCAAAAATATATTTTTTGATCAGTTACGCCATATATGGCTTTAAAAGTATTCAAAACTGACAGGTGATTTTGAAGAATTTCTTCCTTAGAAAGAGAAGTATATGTTTAAGTAGGATTACCACTTGTAGAATTAAATCCAAGTTTTTCAAGAATGCAATTTATATAATGAGTCTTACAAACGAAGACAATCTTGTTACCTGCTTTGTCGGCAGGAACCAGTACGAACTGATCGTGTAATCTATCAAATTCTTTTTTCACTTCTGTTTTATTGAACACAGAAGGGTAGATGGCTTTCATTTTGCCCCTCAACAAACAAACAGGACAAACAAGGTTAAAATTCACTTTAACACAAAACAATTTATGGTCACAGTTACAAATACTGGTAGAGGGCCCCTCTCTCGCAGAATTCAAACCAGACCTTGCTATTGAGAAGTGGTTGAACAGTACTGCTGATGGTAAATGAAGGTACAACATTGTTTCCAGTAATTGACGAATGTGAAGAACTATTGTATCAGTCAGTTGAGAAAAAAAAAGAATGATCGATTTTTTTTTAATATAATATGCAAGAAGTGGGAAGCAATTTTTTAGGTGGGACAAGTAATTTTATGGTGGTTACCTGTCCGAGGGCAAGTGTAACGATATAGAATATCTTATCTTTAATATCATTTTTCTTTAATTAATTGTTCACACATTATCTACACTTATGCTATAAACCTTATCTGTCTATTAATCGCCCCTCTTATCTAACCCCCTGCTGATCGTAATTACCTGAGTATTGACTCCTGATCTTAAGGATCTTGTAATGTGCTCCTGATCGTCAGGAGCGGATCTTAAGTATATATAGCGCGAGAGAATCTTAGAATAACATAGAAATAAAGGATATATAGACGATAATACTGATATGTAGCGATATACTTACTTATACTTGTTTTACTTGGATTATTAACTTTGCCTATGATTTGGATTTCTATGTGATTGTTTACTTGGATTTTATATACTATTTTTCCTGAAAGTTTTTATTTGTGATGTGTTGTGTAAATAAACTGTAGATTAGACGAACTTGAGTCTCACTTCAAGATATGAGGAGAATTTAACGCTACCAAATAGAAAATTAAAGACTGAGGACAAAATGTAAATACGGCCTCTCAGTCGGCGTTACACACGAACCTTAATTTTCTATCAAGCCCTGGGCGACAATACATTTCAGCGCGATTTTTGGGGACCAATAAAATAAGGTTGTTCTATTCGATGTAGGTACCCGCTCCTCCTTTTGTTCTTGCATTTCCTAAGCTATCTGTGCTTGTATTTCAAGAAGTCAGCTTTGGCGAGTAGTTTATAGAATGAGTTACTTTTAATTTTCACACACGTGTTTATTAACTCGGACATAAAACTATTCGTTTAAACATATGAATCTTGCATTCTTGATTTAATCACAGGGGCTTGTCACGAAATATTTATCTTCTTTTAATAAAGTTACCCCTACTATAAAAATACACAAGGGAGGAATCTAAAAATAGGAAATTCGCTACCACAAATTTTGACCGGACTTTCTATCTTGTTTCTGGGTGACTTTCGTGGCGGACCAAGTAGGAGTGAGTGGAGTATAGATTCAATTTTAATATTCTTCAGTCAAATTCTAATCAACGCGTACCGTTAGTCATATAACTAACCTCTTTTCTCGATATTTGGATCTGGCGACAGTTCTTTCCATATGAATTTCCGGCGTAAATTGAATGCAGGGCTCTGATTGCTTGCTTTCTGTAAATAACTCGTACACAAAATTTAGTGCACCAACACGGAGGGAAAATTAAACTGTCGTGATGGCATTGAACAATGCAGCTGTGGTTTCATTGTACGTATTTTACTATATTTGGTTATATTTATTTATACAAACATGTAAAATATCCTTCACTAAGCATGTCAATCCTTACAGTTTATATTTTGTGTACGAGTTATCTACAGAAAGCAACCAATCAGAGCCCTGCTTTCAATTGACGCATATGGAAAGAACTGTCGCCAGATCCAAATATCGAGAAAAGAGGTTAGTTATATGACTAACGGTACGCGTTGATTAGAATTTGACTGAAGAATATTAAAATTGAATCTATACTCCACTCACTCCTACTTGGTCCGCCACGAAAGTCACCCAGAAACAAGATAGAAAGTCCGGTCAAAATTTGTGGTAGCGAATTTCCTATTTTTAGATTCCTCCCTTGTGTATTTTTATAGTAGGGGTAACTTTATTAAAAGATGATAAATATTTCGTGACAAGCCCCTGTGATTTAATGTGATAGCAGTTAAGCCAAATTGGATTTAGAAATTTTGGTTTGTGCTATAGCGTAATTATAATTTTAACAGATGCCAAAAGATATCGGCTAAAATGCCAGTAATTTTGAAAGGGAACTCTCATCAGGTGCTAGTCCAAAACTCCAAGCAGGTTTGTTTCGGTAATGAATTGGTAAGTGGGGGGATTATTAAATAAGTTCTATTTATCTGTCTGTTTTAAAAAAAATATTAACTCACTAAAAAGGAATCTACCTATTATGATACAAATTAAAGGTCAAAGTTCAAGGTCACCAAATCCACAATTTTGTCTGTTTTAACACTTTGAGCTTTTGCAAGACAATTCATACCACAAATTACTATGGACTACAGAAGACCCCAATTTATATTAACGTCAAAGGTCAAGGTATCTGTGTGTTTTTATTTCAATGTGATATATTACGAAGCTTTTGAAATATCTGTATGGTCCCACCTGACCTTAAAGTGTCTCTTTAGTCCAATCCTAGATCCATTCAAACTCTTCTTTTTCCTTAAATGGGGGGGGGGGGGGCACAAATTCTTTAAAATAGCTTTTTGATCAAAAACCATGGTTCAGAGTAGCTTATGGGAGAGGATGATTAAGAATATTACACTTATGTTTTGTTCTTCGCTCATTAACGTTTTTGTTTACATTCATGTATAATGTAAGTTTTTACTCAATATTTAACTTTATTTTCAGAATAAAAAGGATTTTGTTTTGGAGAAGCCGGAACTGAGAACGATCAATTCTCGGTATGCTGCTTCAGGAAAGACTCTGAAGTTTTTTTTTGCAAGAAATAGTAGTGGGAAAAGTCATAGTTTCAACATTTAAGAGGGAGAGCAGGCTCCTAAATAAAGAGATGGCAAATGCCTGAAACTAATAAAAGCATCAGATACACCGCAATATGGTGTAGAAATGAAGTATGACACCATTGTACGAAGTCTTTTTTCTTCAAATCCATCTAAACCCCATACCCCGGGGCCATGAATTTAACGATTTTTGTAGAGGAATCGATGCCGCTGTTAGGACGGCGCTCTATTAGTTAGTATATAGTAAAAATGTATTTATTCTTTGAATAAAGTGCCCCGCCACAGCATGATACGACCGTCAAATATTATTCAATAATCATGAATTGGTTAAGATGAAAGAAAATCAGGTAGCCTTGATTAACAGATTGACACAAATTTCAATTATCTAATTTCCATTTCTTATCATACATCTCTAAGAGACTTTACAGTGTAGGGATTGATTATAACAAATAATAACATCATATACTTCTAAACTATGTTAGAGCATAACAAATATCCGTCGATCTGAAGCTTAAAATTGTTTACTGCATATTTTATGAAATAATGGAAATGCTATTCAAAAATCAAACATAAATAATTCTTCAGACTATAAAATTTTAAGTGAGGCATGACTGCAAATTGTTGCAAATATATACAGATTGAAATATATTTTTTTTTTCAATGAACATGTATAATTAGTTTTAATCATATTGTACAATACTAATTTAGTTTTAATCATACACTACAACATCAATTTGTTTTTAATTAATTACACCAACTGAAAGATCTTGGACTAGCCATCAAGAACTCTTAAGCCCGGTTTACACGCTCTGCTTTTGCAGCTGCTTTTAGGTCTGCATTTTACTCTGCAAAGCAGACATAGAGTTTACACATTCTGCTTACCATGCCTGCTTTCACTATATTAGCATATCATTTCCCGCCATTAGTCACATAAACACGTGTAAACACAATGGAAGATTTTGATATTTTGCCTCCTCTTTTAATAATCATTATGGCTGCTGCATATCGGCAGCATTTAAGAAATAGAAGGAAAAGAAGGACATGCTGGACTAGACCATGGATTCTGCGCAGACAAGAGCATGGGGCACACCATGCACTTATGCGAGAATTATCTCAAGAAGATCCTGAGAGTTACAGAAATTTTGTGAGAATGACACAGGAGGATTTTACAGAGCTACTGGATGAGGTGTCACCTTTAATTGTTAAAAAGGACACCATTATGAGAAAATCAATTTCTCCTGCAGAACGACTTTCTTTAACTCTAAGATATCTTGCAACAGGTAAGAATAATGAATAACAAGTAGCAAAAACAATTTTTATTTCACGTATATTTTAAAATGTTGGATATTAAAATGCAATTTTGTAATTTTCAGGGGAAAGTTACAAGTCCATATCATACTTGTATCGTATTCCAGTGCCAACATTGTCTAGTATAATCCCTGAGACGTGTGCTGCTATATACAATAGCCTAAAAGATGATTATATGAAGGTATGGTTAAAATTTAATATGAATGTATGATATTCATAGTTCAAGATACTGTTGACCCATTGGTAGGGGGCTTACTCCTTGATTGGACAAAGGCTGAGAGTTCGTGCCTATTCCATTGTGTTGACCCACTGGTTGGGGGCTGATTACTTGATGGGTCAAAGACTGAGAGTTTGGGCCCATTTCATTGTGTTGACTCATTGGGTGGGGGCTCATTCCTTGATTGGTCATAGGCTGGGGGCTTGCTACCACTCCATGTTGCTGGCTCATTGGTAGAGGACTCATTCCATATTGTGGAATATTTGAGGATGGACTTGAATATCCCATAGTCCCTTGACCCTGCAAATGCCCATACTCTGCTTCAAAAAGAATGGTCTGAAATTTCAGTTTCACAAATGACTTCACCCGCCCATCTAATTTGCGCAGGGATTGGGCTATATAATTCCCATAAAGGGTATCCTCATCGGGAGTGGGTGAAGGGGTGGCTGATCTTAAGCCGGTCCTTTTCCTGATGTCCTGTAGACATGACATGGCCTGAGACATTATAGCTTCTGGTCCATTTAGCCTGGCCCTTTTTTTCAGGACCTGGTCTCTCTTCTTGTGACGTCTCCGACATATTGTCAGTACTATCATCTTGCTCATCATCATCCTCCCCTGCATTATTTGTGTCCTATTAAAATATATATATATATATATATATATATATATATATATATATATATATATATATATATATATATATATATATATTATTTAAGGTTCCAAATTCATGGTAAGATTGGCAGAAAATAGCTAAAGAGTTTGAAGACAAGTGCAATTTTCCTAATTGCATTGGGGCCATGGATGGGAAACACATAGTAATTCAGTGTCCTCTAAAAAGTGGTTCATATTATAACAATTATAAACAATTTTACAGCATAGTTTTATTGGCTTTGGTTGATGCTGATTACAAATTCATATATGTAGATTGTGGTTGCAATGGAAGAGTTAGTGATGGTGGTGTGTTTGCAAATTCAAGCCTATACCAAGCTTTGGAATCAAATGATCTTAATATTCCACCTAAAAAACCTTTACCACTGAGACTTACACCTGTTCCATATGTCATTGTTGGGGATGAAGCATTTCCCTTAAAATCTTATATTATGAAACCGTACTCCTTTAAAAATCTGGACCAAAACAAGAGAATTTTCAACTACAGGCTTTCAAGAGCAAGGCGAATAGTTGAAAATGTTTTTGGAATTTTAACAAGTAGATTTGGGGTATTTAAAAAGGCTATTCCTCTAGAACCAGAAAAAGTTGAGGGAATTGTTTTGGCATGCTGTGCACTGCATAACTTTCTAAGAACAAGGAAATCAGCGGCAGAATATATAGGCCCAGGGATGATTGATTAGGAGGACACTGAGAATGGGACAATGAATCATGGGATTTGGAGACAAGAAATGGGCACAAATCTACCCGGTCTTATTCGACAATGTGGGAATCGATCAAGTAATGATGTACGGGAAATAAGAGAAGAATTCTGTGATTATTTTAATACAAATGGTCAGGTTTCTTGGCAATGGGAATTGCTGTAACTTACAAGATTGGACTGTGATCCTCTTGGGACAATTTGTGTTTTCAAAAAGGCATCCAGGGACTTGACATGGACCCATGAACTGGTGTAGAGTCCATCTGTACCAGAGCCACTCTTCCTGGACTTGTTTATTTTGGACAATTCCTTAGAATAGTATCCTCTGAGATATGATATTTTGGCTTGTATTTGATTGACTGTAAATAAAAAATAAATACATTTACAAGTTCAAGTTGCTAAATATTTATTGTATACTCACCAATTAACAAAAAGTATGATTCATAAAGTTGAATAACATGTGACAGTTTGCTACAAAAAACAAAAAACACTTACCATTACATTCCAGACCTTCAGATTCCTCTCTCTGTTTTTCTATATATTGCTCTATGCTCTTTGTCTGCAGTCCTTTTATGAATAAGATGGAGATGAAACATTCCATAGGTCTGGACCCCCTTGGCACGCAAAAGATCGTTTCTTTGGAGTTCGAAAAAGAGTAGGTTCATTGAGGGCCGCCAGAGAAACCAAAAACTTAACTTATCCATTAACCGTATAGTCCGCCGAAATATGGCTGAAAAATTTGCCGACTCGGCGTTAAACAATATAAAATCAATCAATCAATCTTTCTCTGCGACGGAAGTTGTAACTCTATATTTTTAACCTAAATGGTTGGGTTATTTTTCGGTTGGTCTCGGATTACGTCCTTGAACACTTATAGGTGAAAAAGTAGTTCCAAATGTTCTTGAAATCGATTAACTACATATTGGCGCATTTGTATATCTAAAAGAAATACCTAATCTCAGACAATTAGCGGGAAATGTTTTCCAAAGAAAAATTCTAACAAATCTTAAAAGCATAAATAAGCGATATACAATAAAATGGTGAATATTTTTTGGCTCTTTGACATGTGTTCTTTACAAATTGACTTTTTGAAAAATTGGAACAAACCCGTATTGTTTTAATTCGAGGCAAATAAATAGGTCCTATATTTTATGTCGTGTAGAGTTACGTGCCCTTTGTTGTTGTTTGGCAGTGACAGTGTAACACGTGTTGCAGAGATGAAAGGAGGTGTACAGAAGTGCAGTGCAAATTTAAAGTAAGTTTAAAGACTTTTTGGTATTTTATTTGCATGATGCTCAGGTGACCTATAAGGCCCGTGGGCCTCTTATTTTTCTAAATTACTTGTATCTTTGGGATGAGAGTTTTCAAGATAACGTTCCTCTCACATTTGACAAATATGTGCCGTATTGTTTGTCTTTTCCATTACCCCATAAAAGCTTCGAAAAAACGAAGATGCCAGTGCTGTCATAAAGCTTTGACTTAAGTACGTTGTTTTTTTTTTCTCTTCTAAAATAACACTTTAATAAGAATTGTGCTTAGAATTTTTATGAATTCAAACTTAAACAGTCTTCTTGCCTTATAATTTTTTCAATGCTTGATTTCAACATTTAAGAAAAATCTATAGAATCTTTATGAATTCAAACTTAAACAGTCTTCTTGCCTTATAATTTTTTCAATGCTTGATTTCAACATTTAAGAAAAATCTTAGTCATTATGAATCCCGCCCCAGGCATTTAAATGTTTTGAGTTTGCCGTCAATTTTGTTTGTAGTTTGAACCTTTAGAGCGATGCTTTTTCCAAGGTACAATTGTGGTTGTTAATGTTATGTTTCTTTGTTTAATGTCTTAGCAGACCTTATTGATGGAGCAGCTATTCGACCCTTTCCTTAAGTTAATTTTGGATCTTCTGACTCTAATTGTGTAATATCTCCGCTGACTGAGAAAGATATATGGAACTTGTTGGTGTGAATACCAGTTGGCATTAACATTTGACCTGAATTTTTTGGCTCTGTGTCATGATATGTCAGGTTGTACTTGCGTGCCAATCTAGTAAATAGGCTTTCTTACAGGGTATTGCTTAATTTCTGATTAGAAAAATGCATCCTTGGCAAAATCACAACTTTCGAATTTCCCATAGTGGTCTTTAGGTTTTAGTGTCTTGGAATTCTCTTTTTCGAGATTAGAAATCGCATTTTGTTCTGCAGCTTCTTTTGTAATGTGTATCTTATTCATTCTTACCCTGTCATACATGTTGTATGAAAGACCAGAAGCCAGAAAATGAGGTTCTCAATTGTTTTGTTAGATGTTGACTGTTTTTTTTCTGCACTTTTTCTCATTTGAGCAGGTGAGACAATTCCTTTTGGATCTGTTACCACCTTAGTTGGAGTTGAATGAAATGCCAATTTTGTTTTCAATAATTGACTGAACGAAATCTCAACCACATTTTTTATGACTTTAATGCCTTTGCTCTGTGAATTTTGACTCTGATTTTTGAAATCATCCTAATATCATTGTTGTAGCTAAATTCTCACATGTCTTAGTTATCTCTCTCTGCTGCGTACTTGCTGAGGAATGGAATGCAGAAAAGTCTGAATGAACACAGGGGTGACAGTTACTCAGCTCATGAAACTTTCTCATTTCCAGCAAGAGTTTTCCATGTTGCAAAAAAAAAAACGTACGTACATGGCGAAGGTTTTACGTTTTTTGTTTTTATTGTGTGTTTGTTATTGTGTTATTGTGTTTTCTGAAGAATATCTTGTTTGTGACCAAGACCTGTACTTTATGTTAATTTGATATATGTTTGCTGTTGCATAGCCATGCACTTCTTGACGTAGATGGTATACAAAGTTCCAAGGAGAATACGGAAATAATCACTGAACACTTTTTCGTTATCAGTTATGATCAACAGCACGACCAGTATATTTTCCTCGCTGTGCGGAGGAGTATATCTGAATATTTGTCAATCATCTCATATCCCACGGAGACTATGCATGAGTTTACTGACGGGTGTGCAGCCCAGTATAAAAGTAGACATTGCTTTGGTGACATCAGTAACTCCTGTCAGGATTTTGGGTTCAAGCATTTTACCCGAAATTTCTTTGAGACAGCTCATGCTAAAGGTAAAAAAGTTTACTTCAACTCGATTTCTCACGAATATTTTTTTATAGTTACATGTACATGTACACAAAACAAATATGTCACAAAAAATCTGCTCAGTTACACTTAAGTTGAATGTTGAGTAAAAGAAGCTAAAATTTTGTGAATACAATTAGGACAAGTGACTAGTCTGCTCTAGGTCTATAAATACCTTTCTTACCTCTTAATCGTTGCAGTTATGTTTTTGTAAGAAATTCACATAGCTTCTGTGACATCATGTTTATATTCGCGTAGGTCGTTTAATTGAGTTCAGATTAAAAACAAAGGCGCAATTTAAATATTTATATGCCCGGTACATACAGTTATAAACTTAATTGTATTTTTAAATTTATACATTACAGGGCCTCACGATTTTGCTATTTCTAATTTGACCATGACAAAGTCCGTGTGCCGACGTAGTATCTTTCGTTTCATGGATTGCATTCCAAGAGATGACAACTTGCGATTTAAGTCAGTACCTAATATCAGGTCTGTTCATCAAGTTATTGTTCGAGACTCCGACGACGAAATTACAACCCGCGAACTGTCCTGTTTCTGTGATAAATGCGATTCGCATTCCTATGATGAATGCCTAAATATTCCAGCAGCTGGACATTTTCTAAATATTAAAATGATACAGGAAACTGACACCACAACCGACGTCGATCAGGATGACGACCAGGGATCCATGGCAAAACTTGTTTCTAAGGGCCAGGTTATTGCTGTGTACGCAGATGATCCACATCAAGACTATTTCTTGATTAAAGTCCAAGAACCTGCCCATACACTGGACAGCGACAAAACCGATTCGTGGGGCTCGACATTACCAGCTGGTACTGATGTCATAACTGGTCTGTACTATGACAATACAAAACAGAATCCTCTAAGATATAAACTTTTAAGACGAAGAAAGGCAATTGTACCAGCAAGTGCAGCAGTTTACATCTGCTCCGAAGTAGATGCAAGGGTCACCATTGATTTAGACGAAGATGTTCATTTGAATATACTGCATGCGATAAACGGAATTCTTATGTCCTAGATACATGTAGGCTGACATGTTTTTGAATCGTATGAATGCTGTACATACACATAACGACATGGGAAATAAATTATCAAATAAATACCGTATGTATTTTAAAGTATGAATTGATAATTGTCTTATGTACTTCGTTTTTGAAATACTGTTTAATATATCAAAGAACATTTCCAGTACGTAATATACTCAAATATTTATTTGCTATAATGCATGGTACAAAATGCATAGATTGTTTCAGGAAATTTTGTTGATCATATATTATACAATTATGGACTCTTTTGGTGTTGAATATGGTTTGTTATTCACCAGAAAAATATTCATATTGACCGAGGCGAAGCCGAGGTCAATATGGATATTTTTCTGGTGAATAACAAACCATATTTAACACCAAAAGAGTCCATAATTGTTTTATTATATAGTCGGGATTTGTATAGATAAGACATTGAAGGCTGTATGACGACACCATTTCATTTGCGATCTTCCATTGTTGAAAATAAAAAAAATCTCCAGATTACTGTTTGTAACCTCCGTGTTTTCCTTTCCGAGTTTGGCTATGTGTAAGACGTCCAGATGTTAAAAAATAATTATGAAAAAGGTTTGAATAATCGTTTTCCTGTTCAGATACGTAGCTCGCTGCGGCCGTTGCAACCATTGTTTACAACGTTGTTTGATATTTTGATTGTGACGTCACAATGCCGTTGCACGCGAATTGACCCTCCGGTGAATACGGCCTAAAATCCGGTGAATATATAGTGTTATGAACTGTTTGCATTTGTATAGATTATATAGGGACTATAAATAGACTATATAATAATTTAAAATATTGCCCAAGATTTATATATACTTCTGGCAAATACATGTATTACAATTTATAATTTTTTTTTATTGGCTCTTACATTTTACAGATAAAGATTAAATAAATATATGTAACATTACAGTGAAAATATATCAATATTTCTAATAGCTATAGACTTTAAATTATCTTAAATAATAATTGAAAATTAATTTTAATTCATAATTAATCAGAGGTATATGTATCAACATGAAAAATACCGTCTTGCATTATTAAAGTATTTTTTTGAATGTAACGTTGTTTTTGTACATTATTTTACACAATTTTTGACGTTGTAAGCGTAACGTTAAGTAACACCAGTATTGTGCGCGACGTCCACATTATACTTGGTTCAGAATCACATAGGGTAAAAACAGACTATAGGAACTCTTTTATTCGAGGAGGTAAACAATTTCGTCACGGGAGCCATATTTTGAATCTCAACAGAAATTAGTTTATACCTTGATACATCATCCATGCAAGTTTGATTTAGCTATGACTTATAGTTACTTGGGATTCAAAAAGTATGTCTGATCCAGCAGTGGTGATTTTCATTAATTTTCTTTCTTTTTTAAATAATATTCGCAGGTATGTTAAGGTTAAAACAAAATATTCTACTTGTCTATATATCCTTGAGAGGGACGTTAAACAGTATACAATCAATCTATCTACTTGTCTATATGATTTGACGTCATTGTAAGCTGTTAACGTGAAGTTAAGAGATATGATTCTTTTCAATCGATATCCAAGATTAATTAGATGTTGTATATCCAAAGGCATAAACGGAATTAGTCGTTTCTTGTCCCTGTAGTTATCACAAGGGTTTAATACCAAACCCATGACGTCAAAACTGTTGATCATGCTGTAGCAGAGTGAAAGTGAGAATTCATGTAAACAAACACAAGAAATCGAAGTTTTAAAGCAATTAGACTGAATGTCATGTATGATTCATGTGGGGATAAAGCTTATAAATAAGATGTGCTTTACCGTATGTACACGGCTATAAGTCGGTTTTTTGGGAGTTAATCTCTGGTCTAAAACTCATTGTCCGACTTATAGGCGAGCTGTTAAAAGTATGGTTTTATGCATACTTATATCAAAAGTTTTATCCTTGACTTTTTTGATTTGTGTTACATAATTATAAAAAGGGTTAATTCGCCGAATTCTGATCCATGTGCTGCCTTAACCAACCCGCGTTATTTTTGAGTTATTGAAAAATAGTTATAGAACTACATAGCTGCAGATCTGTAGCTCTTTGCTTTATCTGTCCGAATTTTTTCAAGCAGAGAGCTACAGATCTGCAGCTAAGCACTACACAGAATGATACTCATATCTCATATTAATCAGATATTAGAATTGATCTATGAAATATTTTGCCAATATTTTTAGCAGGTTGTATTTCAATGAGGCGAGCAACAATACCAAAAAATAAAACAACTTTATTTTGGCCTGGATAAAATTGTATATTATTTTATGAAATTTTGTTCTGAATAATCAATCTGATTTTTGTGAAAACAAGTTTGAAATACACTGCTATAATAATATACTTTGTCATAAATGAAAATAAATTTTTGAAATTAAAACACTTTGTGAAACGTTTGTATACCTAGTTTATCACTAAATAGTTATGCATGTAATCATACAAGCCAGTATCATACCAGTCTTAAGTTCATTGCATTAATTTGTAGCAGTGCAATTGAAATTCATAATAATTTAACAATAATTATTATTTGCTATATGATATTGATAGGTTCGCGAGGACTTTATTCTTTCAGAACCTCAACAGCAACCACCCTAGAAAAAGTGTACTTCTGAGATTTCAGCTGACGATGATCGTGGTGAAATATTTTCTCTTGAAAACTTCCAAATTTTCTGCCATTAATATGCCTTTTCAAAAACGTCTTAAAGATTAAAAATATTGCATTTTACGTTTAACAATATTTTAAGAAGACCTAAAATAATATATACATGTTCTATTTCTGTAAGATAGATCACTTACAGACTCAAGAGCCTCCTCCGCTGAACCAATGAGACAGAAGAAAACCACTGTGACGTCTTCTACCATTACGAAGATCTCAAAAGAAGCAAGTGGAATCAAGTAGAGTACAGCAGCCGTCAAGCGAACTGCACGAGTCTCTGTCCCATGCTTCTCGAAGGACAGCACCTAGCCCGAGAATTCATACATGGAGGCAGAGACAGCCTACCTTAATTACAGAGGAGAAAAAGTCCACCAACATCCAGTAAAAGATGAATACCGTATGTCAAAAATTTAAGATAAAATATTTTGTTAAGGTAATACGCAACGTAGTTTGAACTTTATTGTGTTCTTCCCTGGAGTTGAGTTCCACTAAATGAAGAACCTGTACGCAATATTTTTAATGTTTACATACAGATTTTTACACCTCTTCTAAAACAAATTTTAATGAAAAAAAATTCTGGAATTTATGCTTTGTAATTTTTGATCATTTTTCTTTAAATGAAGGAAAAAAGTGAGTTAGCTCACATACCCCACGCTCCCCAAAATCTTGACGTTGTAACACATAATGAAAGGCACAGTGCACTTTAAATACATAATATAGATCATATAAGGGCATCCCTAACAAAAAAATACTATAGTTAACTATAGTGTACTATAGTTAACTATAGTGATAACGTTGACACTTTGAAAACTTTGATTTACTATAGTGATAACTTTGACACTTTGAAAAACTTTGGCGAAAACTTTGACACTTTGAAAAACTTTGGCGAAAACTTTGACACTTTGAAAAACTTTGGCGAAAACTTTGATACTTTGAAAAACTTTGGCGAAAACTTTGACACTTTGAAAAACTTTGACGAAAACTTTGATACTTTGAAAAACTTTGACAAAAACTTTGATACTTTGAAAAACTTTGACGAAAACTTTGATACTTTGAAAAACTTTGACAAAAACTTTGATACTTTGAAAAACTTTGACGAAAACTTTGACACTTTGAAAAACTTTGGCGAAAAATTTGACACTTTGAAAAAAAAACTTTGATGAAAACTTTGATACTTTGAAGAACTTTGTCGAAAACTTTGATACTTCGAAAAACTTTTTCGAAATTTTGGATACTTCGAAAAAACTTTATCAAAATTTTGGATACTTCGAAAAACTTTATCGAAATGTTGGATACTTCGAAAAATTTTATCGAAAACTTAGATGCTTTAAAACTTTTAAAAAGTTTATTGAAAACTTTGACACTTTAAAAAACGTTGGCAAATTTTTTTTTTCTTCAAGAAACTTTATCGAAAACTTTGACACTTTGGAAAACATCGAAGTCTTTGATACTTTGTAAAACTTAATCGAAAACTTGGATACTTTGACACTTATCAAAAAATTTAACACTTTGAAAAAACTTTGTCGAAAACTTGGATACTTTAACACTTCGAAAAACTTTATCGAAAACTTGAAAAACTTTATCGAAAACTTGAAAAACTTTATCGAAAACTTTTAAAATTTAAAAAACTTTATCGAAAACTTGGATACTTTACTACATAGAAAAACTTAATCGCCAATTTTGACAATTTAAAAACTTTATCAAAAACTTTTTAAATTTAAAAAGCTTTATCGAAACGTTTGGTACTTTGAAAAACTTTATCGAAAATTCTGATACTTTGTAGAACTTTTGCAAAAACTTTGACACTTTGAAAAACTTTGGCGAAAACTTTGACACTTTGAAGGATATGGAAAAAACGAACAGTATTCAATCTCAACGTCCATTAAACAAATATACAAAATAAGAGCAGAGCAAACACGGACCCCCGAAACATCAGAGGTGGGATCAGGTGCCATGGAGGAAGGAGCATCCCCTGCCGACCGGTCACACCCGCCGTGTGCTCGTTGTCATAATCAGGAAAAAATCCGTGGTCAATTCAGTGTATAAATAATGGACTAACAATTGGTATGAAAAACGTCAGTCATGAAAACTTTGACACTTTGAAAAACTTTGGCGAAAGTTTTGACACTATCAATGAAAAACTTTGGTGAAAACTTTGACACTTTGAAAAACTTTGGCGAAAACTTTGACACTTTGAAAAACTTTGGCGAAAACTTTGATACTTTGAAAAACTTTGGCGAAAACTTTGACGAAAACTTTGACACTTTGAAAAACTTTGGCGAAAACTTTGACACTTTGAAAAACTTTGACGAAAACTTTGATACTTTGAAAAACTTTGGCGAAAACTTTGACACTTTGAAAAACTTTGACGAAAACTTTGACACTTTGATTTACTATAGTTAACTATAGTAAACTATAGTTATATAGTTAACAATAGTTAACTATAGTATTTTTTTATTAGGGATAATTGCAGAAAACTCTTCACATCAAAATGTCTTGCATTTGAGGACATTTAAATGTGGAATGAAGTTTCTGAATAAATAATGGAATCAAAATTTCTTGGTTTTATACAAATCCAAACATTAATTTGAAGTGGTCGGAGGAGGAGGGGGAAATTCTATTTAATAATAGGCAAAACTCTTTGGGATAAAATAACGGAATATGTCCTTAATATCTGCATAGGTTGACAAAACTATGTACAAAAGTTTAATAGGAGTGGTGCTAACAAACTGTTCATCTTTATATTCAAAATATGGCCAAAAAGTCTAAGTTGGAAAGTGTAGAAAATCCCGGAAAAATAAAGGAATCGCAATTATTGGTAATATTCACGTCTACACATTTTGTCCTAAATACTTGCAAAGTTTAACGAAAATCTGGGCAGCGGTTTATGAGGAGTTGTGCTGACAAACTATTCATCTCTATATTCAAGGTATGGCCAAAAACCTAAGTTTTTAGTGCGAAAAGTCCCGGAAAAATAATGGAATCGGAATTTTCTGGTAATATGCACATCTACATATTGTGTCTTAAATATCTGCAAAGTTTAACGAAATTCTGTGCAGTGGTTTATGAAGAGTTGCGCTGACAAACTGTTCATCTCTATATTCAAGGTATGGCCAAAAATTGAAAAGTGCGGAAAGTCCCAGAAAAAATTATGGAATCGAAATTTCCTGGTAATATGCACATCAACACATTGTGTCCTAGATACCTGCAAAGTTTGACGAAATTCTGTGCAGCAGTTTATGAGGGGTTGCGCTGACAAACTGTTCATCTCTATATTCAATATTGGCCAAATGCTCAAGTTTAAAAGTGCTGAAATTCCCGGAAAAAAAATGGAATCGGAATTTCCTGGTGATATGCACATCTACACATTGTGTCCTAAATACCTGCAAAGTTTGAAGAAATTCTGTGAAATCTGTCGTGAGAGATGACAAATAAACGAGAATCAACAGAAGACAATAAAATTATATAGAACCAATAAATGACATTAAAATTTACAGAAAGTTAAAAATAATTGCCACTTACCTCGATGGCACAGGATATGATTATTATTCCAATCGGGGATAAAAGTGATGATCAACTTGATGGATTTGACACCCCCATAGAAGGTGGCAATGAGGGATTTTAACAACTTCAGGAAAACATTCAAATGGAATTGGATGCTGTCAACGGATAGAGCATGAAACCGATGGGTAAGGCACCGACCTTCTCTGCTCCTGGGCATTTAACAAACTAACCAAGTACAAAGTTATGTTGAAAAGGAACCCAGATAGAGAATAATGGATCGATTCATCTCCCATAATGGGAAATTAAAACTCCTCATCTCAACTGTGGCATTCGGAATGGGGATCAACATCAAGGATGTTGACTAAGTCCTGCACTTGGGGGATCCCACCATCATCGCTCTCTTATTGGAAGGAGATTGGCTGCTGTGTTAGGGATGGTCGTTATGCTGTGTGCTATGTATACAAAAGGAGCATTACAAAATGTAACCATGAGGAAATGAAGTCAATACTGGAAAAAGAAGCCCCAACCCATTAGATTGATTTATTTTATATTGTTGAACGCCGAGTCGGCAAAATTTCAGCCATATTTGTTTATTTATTGACCGGTTTTCTGAAAGTGTTTGGTCTCTCTGGCGGCCCCAAATGAGACTACTCGTTTTCGAACTCCAGAGAAACGGTCTTTTCTGTGCCAAGGGGATTGTTATCCTTGACACGGGGCACCATTTACTGTCCCTTCCAACGGACTGAAAATTAAAAAAAAATTTAAACTGTTATAATAATGTAAACTGTTTAAATCAAGTTAAATATATTTAATAAAAAGTTTTAAAGACTTAAATTCAAAGGAATTACGGTATTGAAAGAACAGTACCATCAACCACTGATTCAGTGACTCGCATAAAACCTGTACAGAACCTTGCTCTTGTTTGAAATGCACATGCTGTAATGTATGCCTGAAGTCTTGTCCGTGTGCAAAGAAATCCTGTAGAAAAATTCCTGAGCTCATGTTAATATGTTTTGCATATTGATTTGATTTAGTACTCAACATGTATATTGATGACATAAATGTTTATTTAAATGGGACATTGTTACATAGCACTTAAGTGTAATGCTACTCTGTACAACCCTTATAACTACTCTGATGTTTAATTTTTACTTCGATCATTTCACAAAGTTTATTTTTATTATATGACGAGGTTGGTGAATTAAACGAGCTGATGAAGTGTATTCAATCTTTACTACAGGAGGAGCTGATTGAGCCAAACTTGTTTGTTATCGGAATTAAGTCATCTACCAAAATTGTAAATTCATGGCCCCGGGGTCAGGGGTTCTTGTGCTACGGTTGGGCTAAATATACAGTATAGTGAAAATTCATGATTACTTTGAAATCTTCTTCTCTGCTCGTGGGCAGTAAATAAGCTAACCAAGTACATAGTAATGTTGAATAAGATTGCCTCTTCCAAAATTATTAACCTCATGACCCAAGGATCAGCTAGGATTCTGGTGTTAGTGCGGGGCTCTATTGCACCTAGTCCTATTATCCTAAAAGCTTTGTTCTTGGATGTACAAGATAAGGATAAAAGTACAAGGTGCAGGGAAAAAGATCATTACGGTGGCAATGGAATAGGTTTAGAATATAACATCTTCCAAACACTTAGTCGAAGGAGTTGGATGTAATGACCTGTCGAACAAAAACCAAGAGGAAGATTCACTCAGATTTACAAAACAAGAGGCCCACAGGCATTTATCTTGTGTCGGGTACTTGGATGCTTATCCCTGTAGGTTCAAAAAGGCTAAATGTGCAGGAAATGAGAAGGGTGGTTGCCTCTTTAATGCAAAATGGCAACGATATGTACACAATAAGCGTTTTTATCTTTAATTTGCATTTTCCTCGTTTCATAGGTTAAGGTTACATTTTCAAATTTAGTTTGCCTCACCAGGTTTTATTTCTAGATTTGCCGAGTCCAAAATTAAGGAAACCAGTATTACAAAGACCAAAAATATCTTTAAGCCATTAATTGCATAAATGATCAATGCATATGATGTATGAACCAAGTAAAAACTTGGATGTGTGGAGCATTTACATGTACGAGGGGTAATCAAAAGAGTTCATGGACCAACGCCATAATATTTTAACCGCTCAAGGTACCTCAAAGAATTTTGAAATATCTAGCTAGCATAATCTTTTCTGTCCAAGGAATAAACCACAATTCATGCAGGCGGCGCAACCTCGAAAACGATGTTTTTTGACACTTGTGTGACTGAGAAAAACTCAATTTATATGAATATTTCGAGATCCATAAATCCCGTTAATTCATGTACATGTCGGGACACAATGGTTCTGTAAAATATGAAATTTTCACTTCATTCTGGAACTTCTTTAAAATTTTATCGTGAATTTTACACGGAACGTCCAATCAAATGAGGTTTTGATTGATTGATTGATTAATATTTTACGCCGAATCGGCAATATTTCAGCCATTTATCGGCGATAAAAAGTAAATCATGTGACCAGTTTTTAAAATGACGTCAAAAGGGGTAAGGGGTTTCCGTTTCTAACTTTCTATAAAGTAATGCCTCCTGAAAAATATTTAAACATTTTCTCTACTTTGTGTTGTTTTATGTTCCATATACATGTAAATTTTGAAAGCACCGGCTACATTGTACTAATTTTATAGCCTCAGTCCACGAACTTTTTGATTACCCCTCGTATGTCAGTTATCTGTATGTCAGGCTGCATATGAGACATATATACTTTATTTTTTGATCGTGTTCTGCAATTCTTTGCGACATAAGGGTCATATATCCATACTTCCATTATTGAATTTATTTTTATTTTGCATGGATGTTAAGTCACTGTATCCTAGTTTACTTAGGAAGGAAGCAAGGGAAGTAATTAAAAGGATTCTAGAAGAACGACAGAAAAAAGTAGATACTGACAATATTCTAGAAATGATGGATGCCGTCCTGTATAACAATAATTTTAGTTTCAACAATAAACATTATATCCAAACCGATTGTACTGCTATAGGATCCAAACTGGGACGAAACTATGCATGTGTATACATAGGGGGAATGGGAAAATATTCTTTTGGCGATTTGTAAACAACAACCTCTTTTGTATCCAAGATACATTGACGAAGTATTTGGGATCTGGACGGGGACAGAAGAAGAACTACTTGATTTCCATAAGACTGCAAATAATATTCACCACAACATTCAGCTTGACCTACGTTTTTCAAAAACAGAAATAGACTTCCTTGATGTTTCTATTTTTCTGGATAACGGACTTCTCACAACAGATCTTCACAGCAAACCAACTGACAAACATATGTACCTTAACAAAACCTCCAGCCATCTCGAATCTACAAAAATTTCAATTCCGTGTGGCCTTGGTCTTAGAGCACATCGTTTATTCTCCACAAAGGAAAACTATCAAAGCCAACGTGATAAAGTGAAAAACTTGCGAAAACGAGGATATTCTAGCAACGAAGTAGAAAAACAACTAACGAAAGTTGACAAACTCAATCGCTCGGATCTACTAAATTATAGAAAAAATAAAATGCGACGTGACCGAATATTCATAACATTTTGAAAAAAAAAAGATTTTGATAAAAGAGACAAAAATTTGTAAGACATTTTAGTGTTTAAAACCACAACAATTTATTTTTTTTTAAAAAAAGAGAAATTTATGAGGGCCATGTGGTGCTAAAATGTATTTTGTGTAAATTTGTTGTGAAAACCAGCCAGTTTGAAGATAAGAACGGATGCACTTTTCAAGTCAAAATTATATTAACTGTAAATCAAGGAATGTTGTTTATGGAATTTTTTGTAAGAAGTGTGACAAAATAGTGTATGTGGGAGAAACTGGTGATAGTTTATATTAAAGACATGTTTTGAATTTGTCTTTAATTAGAAGGGAAACAAATGACCCTGTGGCTACTCATTTTAATTCAAGTGTACATACAATAGAAGATTATAATATAATAGGCATTGAAAAACTGTACAAGAATGACATTTACCGCAAATATAGAGAAAATCTTTGGAATAAAAAGTTGAACACTTATATACTATTTGGTATTAACAAAAGCGAACACTTCTGTCTTTGAATTGGATTTATGAACATTTGTGTGATATTATGATACTTATTTTTACAGATATACTTTTATATATATACTTTAAAATCATATTTTTTATATACCCCGTATTATAGTATTTTATTCTGTATGATAAAAAATTTGATACACAAGTACAATTTTTGCTCTCACAATATCTTCAGATGTTTCGGCGCAATTTTATTGCATGATGTTGCCCCTCTATTTCTATGTTCATTGTGACGTCATAATACTGTTGAGTTGCTATGCATTTAAATAAACACGACTGATGAAGGCCGGTAACACGGTTGAAATATTTCGAAAGTGTTTTAAAGTGTTTTATCATAAATAGAAGTATATATTTACAATAAATCAAAATAAAACTTTTTGTAAAAAGTATTTTAAAAGTCAAACTGAAACACTTCAAATGTATAATTTGGATGCTGAAAAATACTTGCTACTTATAACTTATTATACTTTTGAAGTTTGATTACTGGTATCGAAAATAACTTTTTTCATTACAAAAATGTAAATACACTTTAGGAGTTCTTGCCTTTGTCAATATTTTTAAAGAAACTATACTTCTTTCAATTATTTTTTGTAACAAATTTATTTAGGTCTTCCTTTTCCAACGCGAAACCTTCTGCTGATTCTGATCATTAAGATTATTCTTATAATTCTTTTTTCCTTTTTCCTAGACGCAAACTTTGTGGCCTCATATCTCACTCATTTCTCAACGGATTTAGCTCAATTTTTCAGATGTAATAGACATTAATAAACTCAGTCGGAATGCTGTTTAACATTTCAAATATTTACTTCCGCTTTTCAGTTATTTGCCTTTAAATAAAAATTTGTATGCTTTGGAGCAGAAATTTTACTGATTTTAGATTACAGAACGATTAAAGTTCTGCACATCGGTTTTATTATTTTTTTTAATTTTCCGTCTACTAACGTCACTTCCGGTTGAACTTAAGGAAGTAGCGAGAAAAGGCTTACTTTAGAAGTTTTCAACATAGATTTAGATGATTTAAATCATAAGAGATATCATTTCTGTTTTTTTAAAATAAAAGTTACATCCGGTCTAACAGGACGGAAGACCTACTTGGTGCTTTACAAAGAGCTCTATATATAGTTACACACCTATTGGAAAGCATTCTTCCAAAAGATGTTTATCTATTAAGAATAAATTTTAACAAGCATTCTGAGAGTATTGCATAAGCAATACATGTCCCCTACCGGGTTCCCCTTTTTCTTCAGGATGTCATTTTTTAATGTGCAAAAGTCATGTCCAAGGTAAAATGAAAGATTTTCAAGTTGTAAATTCCTTAAAATCTCATAAAATAATAAACATTAAGATGACAATTCAACTCATTTATCCATCGTCTTTTCCTCGCTTCATATTTTTGTCGACAATCGGAAGTTAGCGCAGTTCGAACCCGATCTTAATTAAGCGATTATGAAAAATATTCAAAATGCCATAATTCTGTCAAAAATCAATGAAGCAAAACGAAATTCAAACTTGATCTGTAACTCATTAAGATACACTCAGGTACCAAAATTCAGCTCAATATCTGCAAGCGTTTAGAAAAAAAGTGCGGAAAACCAAGTGGGAATGAAAAGTATTCAAAATGCCATTATTCTGTCAAAAATCAATGAAGCAAAACGAAATTCAAACTTGATCTGTAACTCATTAAGATACACTCACATACCAAAATTCAGCTCAATATCTGCAAGCGTTTAGTAAAAAAGTGCGGAAATCCAAGTGGGACAAACTGACGGGGACAGACAGACAGACAGACGGACGGACGGACGCAGAGGAAACCTATAGTCCCCTCCGGTTTCACCGACAGGGGACTAATAAATTTCCAAAAGTCTATGACATTATACGAAGATGTATATACCTTAACTCAATATTCACATCATAGATGAAAAACTAAGTCAATACTTACAATCATTCTTTTTTTTGGGGGGGGGGTCTGCCAGAAGGGTTTTGTCATAATTTCTAACCTCTAAATAAGAATTTAATTCCAAGTACTGAATTTAAAAAAAATTAATGTGACTTTTTATGATTGAAAAGTAATCATTTTGCAGGCCTTGTCCACTGATTTTAATAATATACAATAAATTCAGGATGAACTTTACCAATTTCACATCTGTTTTTTTAATAGATCATGGAGACATTTTTCGTTCTGAACGAAAATAATCAAAGATTTAAAGAAGAATTCTTCAATTCTAAATTGTATTCTTTGGCTGAGGCGTCAGCTCTTCCAAATGGGGAGAGAATTTCTTTCTCCCCAGTACAAGTGAGAAGTGTAAGTAAATTACTCTCTTTTCTCTCTCTGATTCTTTTTTTTCTCTCTCTCTCTGAGTATACCTCTCTCTCTTACGTGTAAATTAAGTAATAAATTTTAAATATTTAGGTCGGAGATGTGACTGTTGTCAGCAGTGGCTCGAAAAGAAGAGAGCTGCAGCTATCAATGGATGTTATGACGGCCCTCCTTACCCTTTGGGGTAAAGAGGCTGAACAAGCCGTAACACCACAGGGAACGTATACAATCAAATGCGTCCAACCAGCTAATGATTGGAATAACCAGAGATGTTATTCCTCAACGCCACTGACAACCTTCGAGGTAATTAAAATCTATTTATAATTTACATTATATATATTCCGATAAATATATTTATATATCTTTCATATATAAGAAGAAACCTTACTTTTATAGGTTCAATTCATGTTATAAGAAACTATTAATTTTTTTTATATTACCATTTTTATAATTTCAGACTTACACACAGAGGGAAACTTCAGAGCCTGAACCCTTAAATGGATTCTTCGAAAGTGTTTTATTTGAAAGGTATAACGCATAATTAATTGACATATATCAGTTCATATTACATGTATATACTAAAACGTTATTTGTGTTTTATTCTTCCCAAACTTTATGCAATGTTTGCTTATGTTCTTATACGTTTACTTTGCTGACTTCATATTTTTGAGGTGTCCTCGATATAAATCAAAAAAGTATATATACAAATAGAAACCTAAAATACTTAGGTACAAATAGCACGGACAGGCCGTCTTAACAAATTGCAAGTATAACCAGGCATGATACACCGCTCTTATCAAATATAAACAATATAACAGCTTTATTAGGACTACTGAAACATTAAATGCTGGAGTTCCTCAGGGTTCTGTCCTAGGACCATTCCTATTCCTTTTATATATTAATGATATTTGTGATGATCTCGTGAACCATATAAGACTTTTTGCTGATGACACTTCTTTATATGCTATGGTAGATAAAGAAAATATTACACAATCACTTACTGTTGATTTAGAACATATTGATAAATGGTCAAAGAAATGGCTAGTTGATTTTAATCCTAACAAAACCATAGGCGCTCCCCATGTAATTCTGTAAATGACGTATGATAAGTATATATAGGTCTACCCCTCTATAGTATAAAATATCCAAGGCCAGTAAGTGGGCGCCATTGTGGATTTCGCCTGGGACCTCTGACTGACTTACTTCAAGGGTTTCTGGGGTATACTGGGCTGTTCATCAGCATCGGGTACTCTAATTTATTGAAATAAAATATTTGCAATCTTTTATCCAGCACCATTCCGTCGCTTTCTCTTGTTTTCAAACATTTTTCAATTACTCCGTCACACATAGCTGATCTCGGCCGGAAGAAGTCGATTTCGTCGATTTTCAACAACTCGTACGAAAATAACTTTCGGAAGTTTGACAATATTTAGTGGGGGAAAGTACATAGGCGCTTGGTTTCAGGATGATGTATTTTGTGTATGATGTGTTTTTTGGTGTATCTGAATACCCTCATTAAAATAAAAATGAAAATTCGCTGAAATTAGCACGTGTTAAAAATGTCACACAGTAAATATACTCTCACAGGCACGCACATGTAGCACCGTTTTTGAAAGAGGGGAGAGCAACCAGAGAAAAACATTTTTTTTCACTTACCTGTAAAAGTTGACGAGCCAAAAAAAAAACCGCTCAAACACGGAAATCCTATTGGGGGGGGGGGGGGGGGGTGGCCAAATTTTTTCAAAGCCAAATTCTTTTCATTTCCATTTTTTTTCAACACAATACTAGTACATTTTCCTTCATATCACAATACTATGGTATGAAGTGGGAGGGGGGGGGGGGGCAACCAACCTTTCAATGCACATTTTCAATAGTAAAGGTAATGTTGGGAAAAAAGCAGGGGCGGGCAGCCCCCCCCCTTCCCCCTGTTGCTACGTGCCTGTCTCATACAGACTTGTGTAGAGAAAATAAATCAATTAGAAAAAATCAGTACCTCTCTCCGAAATACTATTTTTTATTTTCTCAAAGAGTATGACAGGGGCTTGAGTACAGAAAACAAAAAAAAAATGTACCTTAGAGAGAAAAAAAAATCTCCGAGGAATATGGCATTTTTAAAACGTGCTAATTTCAGCGAATTTTCATTTTTATTTTAATGAGGTATTCAGACACACTAAAAAACACATCATACACAAAATACATCATCCTGAAACCAAGCGCCTATGCACTTTCCCCCACTAAATATTATCAAACTTCCGAAAGTTATTTTCGTACGAGTTGTTGAAAATCGACGAAATCGACTTCTTCCGGCCGAGATCAGCTATGTGTGACGGAGTAATTGAAAAATGTTTGAAAACAAGAGAAAGCGACGGAATGGTGCTGGATTAAAGATTGCAAATATTTTTTTTCAATAAATAAGAGTACCCGATGCTGATGAACAGCCCAGTATACCCCAGAAACCCTTGAAGTAAGTCAGTCAGAGGTCCCAGGCGAAATCCACAATGGCGCCCACTTACTGGCCTTGGATATTTTATACCATAGAGGGGTAGACCTATATATACTTATCATACGTCATTTACAGAATTACATGGGGAGCGCCTATGAACAAAACTGTAAATTTAAATTTTAGTAGAAAAAATATTGTATATTCTCCTGTTAAATTTGGTGAATATGAACCACCTATTATTAAAAATGATTATTATGATTATTCAAAATGATTCTCATAACCATTTATGTTTACATTTCCAAAGAGATTCTATGTGGACACACATACACACATCACACATACAAATGAAAGAAAAAGTGAGCTAGCTCACATACCCCACGCTCCCCCATAGCTTGACGGTGAAAAACACACTGAAAGGCACAGTGCACTTTAAATACATAGTATAGATCAAAATAAACGTAGGTACTCACCCGAACAGGAAAATAATGAAACACGAGAAATCGGTAACACACAAAGAGGAGCACGATGTTTATATGGGTATGGGAAAGGAACAATCAATATTGCAAACTCTTAATCAACAGCATTAAGTAGTTCAAAATCAGAACAGGCAAAGGAATTCTCAATACTTGAAGACCTTATTCACCACCGCTTTTTATATACTGTACAAGAGGTGGGCCATACCTGATAATATTGGTGACATGATGAACTTTTTAGGTCACCTGAGTCACTCAGGTGACCTATTGCTATCTGTTTTCGTCCGTCGTACGTCGTTCGTTTTCAATCGGTCGTAAACTTTTGAACATTTTCAGCTTCTTCTCTGCAACCATTGAACCAAATTCAACCAAATTTGGCACAAAGCATCTATGGGTGAAGGGGAACAAGAACTGTGAATTTCATGATCCCTGCCCCCCCCTGGGGCCTGGGGCCAAAACCACTAAAATTAATGCAATCTTTAAAAATCTTCTTCTTTACAACTGCTAAGTGTAAAGTTCTGATTACCAAATTGTAAAGGCTATAGCATCTGGCTTAAAACAAATTCAATCACTGGAAATAATGCTCAGGTGACCTATAAGGCCCATTGGCCTCTTGTTAGTAAAGCAGTTAGAATTCCGACCAGTTGTTGATCACATGGAGCACCATCAATCAATCATGTACACTTCTCCTTCCTCTGTGCGAGAAATTGTCGATACCTTTTCTTTTTCTCTTGAACGAGAGATATTATATTCTATCAACAGAGCTGGACGGTTCTTTTTATTGGCAGACGAGTCAGTTTATAATCCTAATCGAGAACAAGTTGCCATAATTGTTCGGTTTGTCGACTCTGACAGTGGGAATGTCCGTGAAGTTTTCCTTGGACTTCTCAAGCTTCAACGCACTGATGCCAAGAGTCTTATGGCAGCCATCGATTCTTTTCTAACAGCAAAAACTTTGGAAATCCGAAAAGTTTTTGTTGTCGGATTTGATGGATGCAATGTTACGAGTGGCACAAACACAGATATTTTCATGTTCTAACTTTTATCAATAATTAAGCTAAATAATGTTATAACTTTTGACTTGGCAATATACTTTTTAGGTCACCTGAGTAAACTCAGGTGACCTATTGCTATCCGTTTTTGTCCGTCGTCGTGCGTCGTGCGTTGTGCGTCGTGCGTCGTGCGTTAACATTTAAACATTTTCAGCTTCTTCTCTGAAACCACTGAACCAATTTCAACCAAATTTGGCATATAGCATCTATGGGTGAAGGGGAACAAAAATTGTGAATTTCGTGGTCCCCGCCCCCCTGGGGCCTGGGGGGTGGGGCAAAAACCACTAAAAATAGTGCAATCTTTAAAAATCTTCTTCTTTACTCCCGGACATCAAGCAGTCACACTGTTGGTATGATTGTAATCAGCATTGAGTCCTCTACCAAAATTGTGAAATTCATGGCCCCAGGGTCAGGGGTTCTGGTGTTAGGGCGGGGCTCTATTGATTATATAGTGAAAATACAGTAAGTCTTTAAAAATCTTCTTCTCTGCTCCTGGGTATTAAATAAACAAATTAAGTTCATAGTAATGATGAGCAAGAGTGGCTCTTCATAAATTGTGAATTTTATGGCCCCAGGGTCAGGGGTTCTGGTGTTAGGGTGGGGCTTTATTGATTATAAAGTGAAAATGCATTATTTCTTTGAAAATCTTCTACTCTGTTCCTGAGTATTAAATAAACTAATTAAGCACATAGTTATGATGAGCAAGAAAGGCTCTTCATAAATTGTGAATTTTATGGCCCCAGGGTCAGGGGTTCTGGTGTTAGGGCGGAGCTCTATATTGATTATATAATGAAAATATATTAAATCTTTGAAAATCTTCTTCTCTGCTCCTAGGTATAAAAAACACTAATTCAGTAAATAATTATGATGAGCAAGAGTGCCTCTACCAAAATTGTGAAATTCATGGCCCCAGGGTCAGGGTTCTGGTGTTAGGGCGGAGCTCTATATTGATTATATAATGAAAATGCATTAAATCTTTGAAAATCTTCTTCTCTGCTCCTAGGTATTAAATACACTAATTCAGTAAATAATTATGATGAGCAAGAGTGCCTCTACCAATTTTGTGAAATTAATGGCCCCAGGGTCAGGGGTTCTGTTGTTAGGGTGGGGCTCTATTGATTATAAAGTGAAAATGCATTATTTCTTTGAAAATCTTCTACTCTGTTCCTGAGTATTAAATAAACTAATTAAGCACATAGTTATGATGAGCAAGAAAGGCTCTTCATAAATTGTGAATTTTATGGCCCCAGGGTCAGGGGTTCTGGTGTTAGGGCGGAGCTCTATATTGATTATATAATGAAAATATATTAAATCTTTGAAAATCTTCTTCTCTGCTCCTAGGTATAAAAAACACTAATTCAGTAAATAATTATGATGAGCAAGAGTGCCTCTACCAAAATTGTGAAATTCATGGCCCCAGGGTCAGGGTTCTGGTGTTAGGGCGGGCCTCTATATTGATTATATAATGAAAATGCATTAAATCTTTGAAAATCTTCTTCTCTGCTCCTAGGTATTAAATACACTAATTCAGTAAATAATTATGATGAGCAAGAGTGCCTCTACCAATTTTGTGAAATTAATGGCCCCAGGGTCAGGGGTTCTGTTGTTAGGGTGGGGCTCTATTGATTATAAAGTGAAAATGCATTATTTCTTTGAAAATCTTCTACTCTGTTCCTGAGTATTAAATAAACTACTTAAGCACATAGTTATGATGAGCAAGAAAGGCTCTTCATAAATTGTGAATTTTATGGCCCCAGGGTCAGGGGTTCTGGTGTTAGGGCGGAGCTCTATATTGATTATATAATGAAAATATATTAAATCTTTGAAAATCTTCTTCTCTGCTCCTAGGTATAAAAAACACTAATTCAGTAAATAATTATGATGAGCAAGAGTGCCTCTACCAAAATTGTGAAATTCATGGCCCCAGGGTCAGGGTTCTGGTGTTAGGGCGGAGCTCTATATTGATTATATAAAGAAAATATATTAAATCTTTGAAAATCTTCTTCTCTGCTCCTAAGTATTAAATACACTAATTCAGTAAATAATTATGATGAGCAAGAGTGCCTCTACCAAAATTGTGAAATTAATGGCCCCAGGGTCAGGGGTTCTGGTGTTAGGGTGGGGCTCTATTGATTATAAAGTGAAATTGCATTATATCTTTGAAAATCTTCTCTGCTCCTAGGTTTTAAATAAACTAACTTATAAGTACATAGTTATAATGAGCAAGAGTGCCTCTACCAAAATTGTGAATTTAATGGCCCCAGGGTCACGGTTCTGGTGTTAGGGCGGGGCTCTATTGATTATATAGTGAAAATGCATTAAATCTTTGAAAATCTTCTTCTCCTAGGTTTTAAATAAACTTACTAAGTATATAGTTATGTTGAGCAAGAGTGCCTCTTCCAAAATTGTGAATGCCTTAGCATCTAGCTTAAAACATGAAACAAATTCAATCATTTGAAAGTTATTGCATGATGCACAGGTGACCTATAAGGCCCGTGGGCCTCTTGTTTTATATGTAGACTACTCTGGAACAATTACAAATCGGGCACGTATTGAATACTACCCCAGAGGGCATGGTAATACTTGATAGAAATCAGAGAATCCATCCTAATGGTTACAAGAAAGGGATTGGGGACAGGGTCAGAACTGAGAGAACAAATAATAAGAAGTAAGCAAGTATTTCTCTGTATTTTTTTTTTTTGGGGGGGGGGGGGATTTCATCTTTCATATTCTTTAAATGCATAAAGCAGAGCTTGATGTGATGGAAACTAAAACTAAAAGTAGGGATGTCCAAAATGTGTTTTTCGAAAGGAAGAGGAAGAATGGGATTTATTAATACAATGTTCAGTTGATATCAAATAATGAGGATCCAGTAATGAGGGAGAGAAGCTAACTAGGATATATCGTATTGACATAGGAATGGAAATTATCATTATTGACAATACGTCGAAAATCTTAATGTCGAGTTGAAGGCCACAGCAAGTGCTTTCTGTTCACGCAGAAGATTTTGTATAAATTCTGCTTTGTATAAATAGGGTCGGAAAGTCTCGTATACTTTCACTTTCGCTTTGCAACTTCCGTCCAACAGACCTAAATGTCACTATGTTTTGCCTTCTGGTGTACTCATATGACTGGCGTAAATCGCACTTATGTTCTAAATTCACCAGTTCAAACGAACATAAATTATTTATAAATAAAAACTCAAAACACCAATATAAAGGATGAGCTCGCATGCGCGAGTGCAACAGCTTTTTAATTTTACAATCGTTATAACATTAAATAAATCTTCGTCACATACAAGTAATCACCCCGTTCTACAAAAGAGAAACGATAAGTTATTGAACACATTCATGAAAAGAAAAACCATACAAAATAATATACTTGGGGAGGGGTTGGGGGGGGGGATTGGTCTGTTGCACTTAAGGCAGCGAAACTTCGAATGACTTAAAAAACCCTTAATACAACCCAATACGACGTATACATGCCTAGCATGATTTTAACCTACAGAACCGCGAATCTTAAAACCAATCGATCTTCGATACAGCCACGCCCCCAAATTCCGTAAACAAACCAACGTGTTTACCGTAACTTTTATAAATATATTTATGTTCTAAATTCACCAGTTCAAACGAACATAAATTATTTATAAATAAAAACTCAAAACACCAATATAAAGGATGAGCTCGCATGCGCGAGTGCAACAGACTTCGATGATAAAGAAAAGATAAAAAAGAAAATTTGTAATTCTAACAAAAACCACCCCTCCCCCTAAATACCGAGACCTTTTGTAACAAATAATTTCTGATGTAAACTTTCTTTTACATAACCATCTTTAGCTGAATCAGATCGCCACCTGCCATGCTTTTTGAAAAGTCTGTCACAAATTCTAGAATTAGCAGCTGCAGTGGCACCGCCTGCTCGAAGGCTATGCAAACTAAATTTGCTCTTATCTAACCCAATAAATTCAAGTGCAGACAATAAAATTTCCCTAGCTCGGGTATATGATAAACTTTTATGTCCAATTAAGGAACACATACCTGATTTTTTACAAAAATTCATAGAACGAAAAATAAACTCATTAGAACCAGGTGGAATCTTGGCTTTCTCTAAATATCTTTTCTTGATAATAATAGGACATGTAACACGACTAGTGCCAGATATGTACACAGTATTTCCTTTCATATAACGATCAGTTCTACTTTTTTGAATAAAAATGGACATATGATCATCATAAAGGCTTATGTCACACATTCTAATATTAACTAACTCTGAGAACCTCAAAAAACCTGTGAAACTTAAAATACACATACATGCGATTCTAAGGTCTAATAAGTTACATGTTTCGTTCCCGTACAATACTCATATGCTTTTAAGAATTTCAGGTGTAATAGGTTCCTTTTTATTGTTAGATCGGTGACCAATTGATCTGTGACATCCTTCCCTGGTGAATATTGCGAGATCCAAGGAACACGGATTAAGATACCCAGATAGTTTATGTGCCCAGCTAATAGCATAAAACGCTTCATCGATTGTATTCACTGAATTACAAGTTTCACCAAGTTTGACCATGTACAATGAAACATTATAATCTGAAGCAGGAAGTGGAGAAATTTGATAAGTAGAACACCACTTACAGAATCTGTTGAATGCAGCTGAATATTGTTTCTTAGTATTTTCCGCCTTTGATTTTTCGCACACAGAAGGGAGTTTGTCGGCTATAGTCTGTCCCACCAAGTTACTGTAAGCACTTTTCGCATGATATCTCAAGAAATATAAATACCTTGGCTTTCAAACCAGTTCCGATGGATAGATCATTTTTTTCCAACCTTCCTCCGTTTATCCGAACCCTCGAGGTCAACCAGTGTATACACACGGCGGCAAATTCAAAGTCTACGGTGATTTAACATGGTAAACTCGTCCATTAACTACGAGATTACGGGGCCGGGAACCAGTTTTCGACGGGAGTAGTCGTCCTTTGCAAAGTAAATTTCCAAAAAATCGTTAAAAATATAAGGAATTAATTTAAATTGCTTTTATTGATAATATAACTTTTACTTTGAATTAAAATAAATTTTAACTGCATTTAACAAATTTAATTATAAACTACGAGAAAATAGTCCGAATCTAACGAAGTACAACTTATGGATAGGCCTAATGGCTGTTGACATGATGATGCAAGCAGCTTCGCCAGGCCCAGTGTTTAAAACGTAAGTTGTTTATTTATTCTATGGTATTTTTTGCAGCTGTTGTTGTTTTACTAGCTCATATACACACAAGAAAGAAGTGTCTACAAATGCTAAGTATATATTTCAAAACGCGTGATATATGCTGACATTAGAACAACAGCTCTCTTGTTAAGTGCCCATGGACCGTTCGTGCTCTGTAACGGTCTGTATACGTGTAAACCCGTGTGTGAAAATTGAAAAATATAAAGGAGTGTTCCTATGATTATAAAAGAACACGAATATGGTTAAACAATTAGGTGAAATTTTAATAATACCTAAAAAAATAATAGCTAGTAACTAGCCTAGAGTTTAAAAAATTTATTCCTACTTTCATTTTCAATTCATAACATTTCATGTACATGCATGCATTTGGCAAATAAATAACAAGCTTCATATATAAAGTGTATTTTTATTTTTTCATTTATGTGTAGTATCAACACCCTGTGGACATCAAAACAGAGTTTTCAATAGATAACACATTTTGGAATTATTTTTCAAAACTTTTTTACAATATTAAAATGTGCATATATTTTAAATTTTCATCAAGTCTTTGGATTGAGTTCTATAATGGTCATTAATGTGAATGCATGTATATTGATTAATTAATTAGCAGAACCAGGAATAATTAAGGTAGATGAATAATATATGCACCCACTGTTTCATGATTTGTCTTGACCTAACAGTTTAAATGAGAAAGTTATAATATGTAGTATTCACTATTCATGACAGGAAAACAAAAATAAATAAATAAATAAATAAATAAACAGTACATGTCATATTATGTCTGTATATTGATCAGCATAAAAAGTCAAGATAGGCTGAATCATTTCATCTAAGTACAGACTTTAAAATAAAATTGATAATAGATATACATGTAACATCAGATATATTTCCATTTCATGTAATTCATACTAGCTGTCATGCACATATTCAGAGTTCAAATTCTCAGTCTAGCCATATTCAATGTTCAAATCATGACCCCTGGGGGTAGGGTGGGTCCAAAATGGCCGATTAAAGTTTTACATAGGAATTTATAGGGAAACCTTTTAAAATCTTCTTTTTAAGTACTTCAAAGTCATGATTAGTGATATTTATATGGAATCATCCTCAGGTAGTGTATATTCTAGTTTGTTCAAATCATGATTCCCTAGGGGTTGAAATTCAAGCAGAAGCATCCTGGGATTCTAAATTATTTAAATTATGACCCCTGGGGTAGGGTGGGACTACAATAGGGAACCCAAGTTTTACACTGAAATATACAAGAAAAATCTATTCAAAAATCTTCTTCTTGGGAGTTACTGGTACATGTACTAGGCAAGCATAGCTGATACTTATGCAAAATCATTTTGGGGTAGTGTAGATTTTAAATTTTTCAAATTATGACCACAGATATTAGGTTGGGTCACAAAAGGTATAACAGGGGAAATCTGGTAAAGAACTGCATGGTCAAAGCTATTCAGGTAATTACAAGTGATGTGGCTCATGAGCCTCTTGTTATGTAAGTGATAAGTCATTATATTTTACAGAAAATTTGAGAAAATATTAACTGCTGATCTGTGTCTAAGCACCTTTAAAACTGCACAATCTCACCATTTGAAAGAATAAACAAACATCAATAAAAAAATGTAATTATAACTGAAGCATAAAATGTTTTATTATACTTTTATTACTTTAATACAAAATTATGTTTTTATAGGTTGAATAATTCACAAGAGCCCAAAGCTTTGATGACCATGCAGAGTCAAGATATTGTGACAAAGAATGCCTGCATTAAGGTTTCGTCAAAGATCAACATGTCTAAAAAAAATATTTTTACAATAGCTCCAAAACTATGTGTGGTATAAAGTCAAAATGTTTACAGTTTGTAAATGTATAATTGATTAATAGATAGAAAGCATCACTTGATAACAAATATTTAAAAAAAGATATTTATTTTTTGAGAAAAATTGAATCAGAAAATGTGCATATTTTAAAAAAATGCACCTGCTTAATTCTGTCCTTTTTGTAAAAACCATCATTGCAGAAATAATATATGTTTATCATTGAAGGCCAAGTTGGACGTGAATGGTCTCTGAAAGGCTGTTATTGAAAGCATGACATATATAAAGACAAGACCCCTGTGGAACCCGCCATTTGCATTGTACTTTCGCTTTCAAGTCTTAACATTTGGACAAAATAAACAGGGAAAACAACTTTCCAGAGGCTATCCAAGTCCAACTTGCCCTTCATTGATAATCATATTTTGTTTCTGCAGTGATGGTTTTCACTAAAAGTACGGAATTAATTAGGTGCGTTTTCTGAAAAAATTATGCATTTTAAAAAAGATTTTTTCTCAATTTAAATATTTTTTCCAAGTATTTTTTATCAAATGATACTTTCTATCTGTTAATCAATGAAAAATTTATAAACTGTAAAAGTTTTTACTTTATACCTCACATAGTTTTGGAGTTATTATAAAAATAAATTTTTGGATATGTTGACCTTTGACGAAACCTTAAGAAGACTGTACACTCAATTTTTCAGAATAACATGTCAGATTGAAATCCATCTTATGTGGGACTAAACAATCAGGACATTCTTCTGGATCACAGGTAGTAATTGTTATATGAATGAGAAAGATGCTCTTCCAATGTATACTTCAGACTGGAACCTGAAAATGAGAATTAACCAAGTACATTGTATATGTATTTTTAATAAGTAAATAATTTATATTAATATGATGAGCACGGTCTGAATTTTTATTTTATCTTTAAATTTCACTTTGCACAAATTTAAAAGTATTTTTTATGCACTGAAATCTTTATGACAAATTAAAATGTTTTATCATTAATTTTTTTTCAGGCACAAAGTATTGACAAAACCAAAAATTACCTGGTAATCTGCAAATGGAGTGATCATTGGATGAGCCAGACAACACCATTTCCCTCGGAAATTTTAGAATAGAGGCAATCTCCATCTTTATAGATGACTGATGTCGACATTTTCTCACTTCTGTTTCATGTCTTTTCTACAGCATGGACTCAAGCTTCAGTGGGCACTTTACAATTATTCTTCTAATTTTGTTCTAATATCCTTAAATATAGGACAAACAATTCATTTATCTTTTAAAATATTGTTAAATTTTACTTAATAATACGATGAAAACAGTGCAAACAAACTGGTTTATCCTATAATCTAAAGCTGTTTTATGGTTCAAGCATTTATAATTTTACAAGAGTTATTAAAAATCTGTTAAGGTATTTGGATTCTCAGCCAATAAGGATAGCTCTTTAGTTTATAATTTAATTCAGAATCTCAAAATGAATCTTGAAAAATTAAATTTCTTCATGCAACAGTTTTTATTTTATCATGATAATGTTTATAACTTCTCAATGTCCTTTAAGGTTGTTTGAAGTTCTCAGAAAGGTCTTGTAGAAAGTGAAAATGTTAACCTAATATAGTAAAACTCTGTTCAAGAAAAGTCAATGGGACCTATGAAAATATTTTGCTATAACCATAATTTGTTTTATCCGTTTAAGGAATTCATTAATTTACATAGCTGGGTACCAAGGTTACCTCGCTATATCTGAGAATTCGCAATATCTGTGTTCATATCTAGACAAATTTTTGAAATAAAATCTCTTACTTAAATATGAATTTTACTCTTAATTTCACACAAATAAACAGAAATAATGATTTGACATTTGAGGGCGAGACAGCACCATGACTATGGGCCGAGACAGAGATATCTCAGCCCCGAGGGAGAGACAGCTGTACTCAGGCCCCCAAAAATTTTAGTCTTGTTTCCTGTTACCCAACCTACCTTAATTTTTCGCACCTGACCCTACAGTTTTTTAGGTTTGGAAAAAACCTGGAATTTCATGTTCCCATGTTCTAAAACTGAAAAAAATAATGAATATTCAAGTGGTATTTTACGAAAGAGGAATTTGGCCACATAAAAAAAATATTTTTATCTTGTAATTACGAGATCTTTTCTCGTAATAACGAGATAATTAACTTGTAATAACGAGATATTTTCTTGTTATAACGAGATCTTTTCTCGTAATTACGAGATAAAAATATTTTTTATGTGGTCCTATTCATCTTTCGTAGTATTTTATGATACTACCGAGTATATGTCTTAAATATTGACTTTCATAAATACTACTTGAGTCATGCATCAAAAGACAAAATTTAATTTGTAATGAAAATATTGGTCTATGACATGTTTAATTTGGTTTTGTATTAGTTCATATCGAAAATAGAAAGAATTCAAAAATAAAATAATTTTCCTGCCTACCTACCCAATTTTTGTCCCCCGCTTGAAAAGTGGGGGATATTAATTTGGGTTTGTCCGTCCGTCCGTCCGTCCGTCCGTCTGTCCGTCCGTCCGTCCGTCCGTCCGTCTTTCTGTCTGTCTGTAACGCTTTCGTTTCCACACGATATCTCGAGAACCCTTTGAGCTTTTGCAATGAAAGTTAGCATAGCAACTCCCTATGGACTAAAGAAGACCCCTATTGATTTTGAGGTCAAAAGGTCAAAGGTCAAGGTCATAAATAAGCAAATTCTGTCTGTTAAAACACTTTCGTTTCCACACGATATCTCTAGAATCATTTGAGCTATCGCAATGAAATTTTACATAACAACTCCCTGTGGCCTAAAGAAGACCCCTATTGATTTTGAGGTCAAAAGGTCAAAGTTCAAGGTCGTAAATTTATACATTCTGTCTGTGTGTAACACTATCATTTCCGGGCGATATTTCAAGAAGATTTTGAGCTTATGCAATGTAATTTTATACCAAAACTCCCTAGGACGTCTCTCGCCCCTCTCAAAGTGCCCCGCCCCGTTTGTTTTATTAGTATTTATAGTATTACATGTCGCTATTTTTAGCGCAGGGGCAGGAGGAGAGTTATTGCGTATAAAACAGGTTCTCGGCGGACTTTATGTTCTTATTACATCTATTAAAACTGTTTAATAAAGGCTAAATAAATCAAACACCATGGATTGTGTAAAATTTTGAGAATACCGAACATGAAAACATGAATATATACATGTATGTGACTTCAGTTCTGCATATACTTCACTCCGGGTAAAGCGACTCCGTGGTCTAGTGGTTATGTCTCTCGCTTCAAATGCGAGAGGTCCCGGGTTCGAATCTCGGTCGAAGCTTTCTTTTTTTTTTTTTTTTTAAATACTTTTTTTTTTACTAAATGATAGTATTCAGCATGTGAAATGAAAAATTTATGAGGTTATAAAATCATCATTACAGTGTGATAAATATTCCATATAAAAAATCTTCTATACACATAATAAAGAATAAGCAATCAAATCTTTATATGCATATTGACATACATGTATTTTATTTCCTTCAGTATACATGTATACATTTAATAATTCTACAAATTCAGTCAGGGGGAGCCGACTTTTTCCCTAAGCGGGGGACACGAATTCTCTGAATTAGCTTGTTTTTCCAGGTTGGTAGCAGGAAACAAGATAATTATTTTTTGGGCCTTAGAAGGCACTGTCTCGCCTAGTCCAAAACATCTGTATCATTGATGTTTGGAATAATTCTGTTATATTTAAGGTTAACCAAAATGTATATCCTGGGTCTGAATTTTTCTAACACCGATACATTACATGAAGGTTTGGAAGGGCAAGGTCAAAATTCATTGGTGACGTAGTTTAATATTGATGCAGACAACAAACGTTGTTTTGCACCGATATCAAAGAAGGATTTATGTGTTCAGAGAGTTGGAAGTACATGTATAACAAAGTCAAGAAATACTGTGGCATATGCATGTGAGGACATCACTTGTTCACATACTGTGACATAGAAACGATGAATTGACTTATTTTTACCGTGTGTTAAGGCCTACAGTTTTTTAACAAACGTAAAAGAGTTGGATTTATAAGGAAAGCTAAGATGAAACGTTAAGGTAAGGCAGCAATTATGATTTTTAAAAATCTTAATCCTAGTGATATTACTTTGATTGATCTATAATGTTACGTGTTGGCTTTAAATTATAAAACTAATTTTACTTGAGCTAAATTTGCAGTAGCCTAGCCTCGATTATTCTATCGAAATGTTGTGTATGAATTGAGTCATACCTCTTTGCCTTTATGCAGTGACTAACCCTTTTATGAATCTTTGGTCCCTTGGGTCTCAGTCTGGGTATGAAAGTTTGTTGAAAAAGTGATATTTCTTGTAGTATAAACAATGATAAATATATACTTGGAAGTCTCGGGCGTTATAGGTTTTTCGGACGTCGATAACCATAGAGCACTCCCGAACGTGTGTGACGTCATTTCCTTACTGACGACGACGTACGGAAAATTACGAACAATGGATGATCCCCTTCCGAAGTGGCAGCCATTTTGACAATGTTAAATCTCCGTAGACTTTGAATTTGCCGCCGTGTGTATACACTGGTTGACCTCGAGGGTTCGGATAAACGGAGGAAGGTTGGAAAAAAAATGATCTATCCATCGGAACTGGTGTGAAAGCCAAGGTATTTATATTTTTTGAGATATCATGCGAAAAGTGCTTACAGTAACTTGGTGGGACAGACTATAGTTTCTTTAACTGTGGATTCACGCATTTCCAGGAAGATGTCCATTTGCCCGATTTAAAGATATCTGCAAAACTGATGAATTAAAAAAATAATGATACTAAAATATCGATTATTAGAATATCAGGACCTCGCCAAATAAATTAAACATGGCCTTGTCCAACAAAGTATTAAATTAAATTCAAAATATCAGGACCTGCCAACATAAATGAAATGGCCTTGTCCAAACACCCACCAATACAATTTTTTTTAATGCATCAATTAATATGTTCAGCATTGTACGTATAAAGCGATACTTGTATCAACAAAATTTATATACAAATAACAAGACCTTGCCAGCTTCATCAAGACAAAATCTTGAAAGGGCCGTGTCTTTATCTAAAATCCGATCTGTACAACAAAAATTCAGTCACAATTTCCGCTCTAAGACCTTCCCATCTTCATCAAGACAATTCTTGAAAGGGCCATGTCTAACACAAAATAACACTCTTCAGACCTTGCCAGCTTCTTCAAGACAATCTTGAAAAAGGGCCATGTCTAAATTGTTTCACAGCAAAGCCTCACAGCGAGGACTCTAGAATTGAAATAACGTGAGCCAAAAAGGCTTTTATTATTCGTACCATGACAAAACAAATTTTGATGTGGCTCAAATTCTAGTACATCAATCACATAATTCTTGAATGTCATATTTTGACCAAACAACAAAGTCCAAAAAGGAGATGATGGCCATTTTGGAACGATTAAGGTACCACTAGCTCTACAAAATTTTAAATGCTTAATTGCTCGAGAAACCAAAGAGATGGGTGGAACTAGCCAATTATTTTTGAATTTCCAGTTTTTCGAAAACGCGTCTACTGCTTCTGTAGTAGGACACCAAAATAAGGAATTGAATCTCTGTAATTTGGCATTTTGAGCGTTAGCAAATCTGTCCACCGTATGTGGACCCCGCATACTATCAATTAATTCAAAAAACTCTGTACTAGTTTGCCAATCATCAAAATCAATAACATTAGAAATGTAATCGGCTTTTGTATTCAAGTCTCTTGGAATCCAAACTAAATTCAAAGAAATACCAAGTGAATATTGGAAATGTGTTTGGAAGCTGGACGGAAGACGAAAGTCAGCAAAGTTCAACATGGAGAGAACTGGAGGCTGTGAACAGGGTTGTCAAGAGTAATGTTTCACATTTGACAAATGAAAATATAAAGATCATTTCAGATAACAAAAATGTTTCTGTTATTTTATCGGTTGGTAGCAAAAAATCATATTAACAAGATATTGCAAATGATATTTTCAAAACATGTTCAGAAAACAGTATTCGAATCAACCCTGTTTGGAAGCCCAGGGCGGAAAATAAAAAAACAGACAGTTTGAGTCGATTGACAGACATGGATGATTGGTCAGCAGATGACGAAATTTTTGAATATTATGAAAAAATGTGGGGTATGCATACAGTGGACAGGTTTGCTACACATTACAACAAAAAGTGTATTAGATTCAATTCAAAGTATTGACAAAAAGTGTATTAGATTCAATTCAAAGTATTGGTGCCCGGGCACAGAGTGCATAAATGCTTTTGATATTTGTTGGGCAGATGAAAACAATTGGTTGGTTCCTCCTCCAATTTTAATTCCAAAAGTTATAAACAAAATTGTTTCAGACAGAGCAAAAGCAACTTTGAATGAATCTTCTCCATTCTGGCCAATGTTATTTGATGGTGAAAAGTTCAAAAGTTTTATTCAGTCTTGGAAATATTTATCAAAGAAAAGATTGATTACTCATGGTAAAAGCAAGAAATCTGTATTTGCCAAATATCCTTTGGATTTCAAAATGGTAGCGTTCAAGATAAGATTTTAATGATTTAAAAAAAAAGGAAGGGGACGTAAAAATGGTATGACATGAATTTAAAGATTATTGTACAGCTGCATATAAGTTATATTAAAAATTTGATTTTAGGACTAAATCTTCAGACACATGTAAACAGAGCAGTAGAAGATAGTGGTGTCCCATTGAAAAGTAGCCTAGGAAGCCTTAGCAATCATATGTCAACGTATCTTGTCCTTTCCAAAAGTGAAAACACAAATAAAACGTATTCAAACAGTTTCCAGCGATGGAGGAAATTTATCAACAATCATGGGCACGTGAATTACCAGCTAAACCCGTGTATGTTGCGTTATATATAACCCATTTGTTGGATAAAGGTGCATCCTATTCCACTGTGAGTTTTACAATTTATTCGATCAAATGGATTCATAATTTAAGCGGTTTAGACGATCCTACAGAAAATTCGTTTGTAAAGTCACTTCAAGATTCTGCAAAAAGATTATCCACAAAACCTGTGTGTAGAAAGGATCCTGTAGACAATGAGATGTTACAGAATTTGTGTTCACTACATAAAGAATCTGATGATGTTTTAACACTAAGAAATTTAGTAATGATTCTGATGGGGTTTGCAGGATTTTTTAGATTTGATGAAATTAGCTCTTTAAAGTGTAACAATGTCGTGGTTGAAGAAGATTATTTAAGAATTTTAAGTTAATCACAAAAAATAAGCCCATTAGTTATACAGCAGCAAAAGAAAACATTGTTAAAATGCTAATATCTGTTGCTCCAAATTTAAATATTGGAATTCATTCACTTCGTTCAGGTGGTGCTTCTGTTGCAGCCAATTCTGATGTTGACGAGAGATGTATAGTAAGGCACGGCCGTTGGAAATGTCTGTCAAGCAAAAACATGTATATCAAAGATTCCATTGTTAAGAGACTTCAAGTATCAAAAAAGTTGGGGCTATAAATTTGTAATAAATAATCAAGTAATTACTCACTTCTCTCCCTTTTTTTTGGTATTTTTCTAGCGTCTTCACGGTGCGCTATAATGTAGGCCTTTCAACTGCCGCTAGGGGTCGGTATTATGAACGATAACTCACAGCTGAAACTTGTTTAGAGCAGGCTAGGGGTATCTAACTGTTTACACGAAAGGCAGTTTTAAGCATTTTCCAAGTGTCTCTTTGCTCTCAGTAGAATCCAGTGGTTTTAAAATTTATCACCAATGTTCAACTTATTTTCTGTTAAGATGCGAACACCGGTTTACTGCATATAATTCAAATTTTTAATTAAAATAAAAAGTGAAATCTACCTCCTTCTCAGTTCTAACCTAATTTAATTTTTATACTAGGTCGTTCCCCTTCGTGCTTAGTAACACAAATAAGATGATCAATTGTTGCATTTACTTGCAAAAATATATACATTTACACAGGAAGCGAAAAAGCGCGAACACAATAAACTTGACATTAAATTTTCTTCATAATAATAATCGTCAAAGAGAGTTAAACTATTGAATATAATCTGTTCCCCATTCATTTCGCCTTGTTATTGCAGGTAGAGTGAAGGCGCTCTCTTTCTCTTGGTCAAAACTTTCTGTGTACAAAACAATGTAAGGAACCCTTTTGTGTATATAACAATACCAATGCTGAAGCAGCCTATATGTCATTCCTATAAACGATAACTCATAAATCGGCACCAAGTTGGTCATTTTTCACACCTGAGTTACCTGTCATTAAACACAACATCGGAAAAGTAAATTATAAATGATTAAACTTTCTAATGATGTAGTTAAAAGTATGCATAAGTTATTATCTTTTCTGATAATTTCATGTACCTATAAATCTATCTATACAATGTTTTTACTCTATGTGCAACTTGAAAAATTAGTTGAAAGGCCTATATAATGCTAACATGTTTGTTGTGTTGTTTAATGAGTGAAGTAAAGTGTGGACTTATAATTTCTCGCGTTACGACAGTATAGCGAGAAATAGTTTTCCTAACGATATGTAAACGAATTATTGTTCTTGAGCGGAAGTTGCGTATTGTGTATGTGGTAATATTGTGAACTTGGTAACAACCAATGAAATGGGAGTTGGGGGAATGACGTGTTTGAATAGTTTTCTCATGATAGTAGAGTTCAGTTTCTAGCGCACGCTCTACCCGAGCAGGTCATTTTTCAAAGTTTAAAATTAAATATATACATATATTATATTTTGTGTTTGTTTTTTTCCAAAATTTTACATATTAGTAAGTTGCATAGGTTTGTATGAGTCCGCCATTCATTTTGTTTACCTCGCCATTGCTGCAGACTTACAGGTTTTCATAGTTTTTTAAGCAAATTTTTTATCTATGGTTTTTCCTGGGCAGCGAGGGAAGCATAGTTACTTATACATTATGTTTACATTATATTCTACTGTTCTGTTTGATGTGAGATGTAATAAATCCTAGCGTCTTCACGTTGCACTATAATGCTAACATGTTTGTTGTGTTGTTTAATGAGTGAAGTAAAGTGTGGACTTTCAAAACCACAACATATCTTAAACAATTTTTTTTTTGTTAAAAAGAGAAGGAATGTATGAATACAATGTTAAATTGATTGGTAAAGGATTGGATCCCGAAATGCGGGAAAGGACACCGGTTCAGGGAGATCAGCTCAGAGTTTGAACTGACAAGAGATTTTCTCAAATCAAGATTAATCGAGGAGGGGGGCACTCTTGACTATGTGCTTGTCTTCCTTACACTAAGTGCATGTACACGTTAAAACATGTTATATATTTTTTCAATTAATAAAGTAAGTTGCTTCCATAAGATCGGTCATGATTCTAATTAGGTATTGATTGTTTCCATGGAAACAAATCCTGCTGCAATAATTATATATATGCCAATTTAAGTTAGAGTCCATCTGTTAATCCCGATAAAAAAATTAATTTTCATGTTAGTGAAATGACCAGGTTTATGGAATTTATATCATTAAAAAAGACACATAATCATGCAATAAATCTGTAGATTTTGTATATAAAACATATCAATGAAAATAATTTTCCTAGAGTTATGGCTGCCATAGTAACCATTTTTCTCAAAATAAATTATAAAATACTAATTTGATATTTAGTGCAATTCAACTGAATTCAATTTATTTTACTGAAAAAGAGAAGAAAAATAATAAATTATATTATTCATACCTGTCAGTATTACAAAAATTGTGATAGCAACCAATATAAGGAAGTGTTCAAAAACTACTTTTCTCTGGAACACAACTCTTTTATGACCAACTAATGAATACTTTACTCAGTTGTGGTAGTCACTCCAACAAATATTCTATCAGAGAAGGCAAAAATTAAATCTGTATATAATATGCCGAAAAAAATATTATTTTGAAAATGGTGCACTTTCCGTAGGTCGGCTGTATTTTGGGCCTCAAAATGGTGGTTTGGGTTACCATGGCAACCGGGACTCAAAATAAAAAAAAATCACCCCCCAAAAGTTCTATACATTGTTTCTACATTGCATGCAAAAAATCAGCCAAATCTGTGAAGTACCATTTTTTTCTGAATTCTTTGATTCTTACAGAGATTGACTCTTAATGACCTAAGGATCATTATTCTATTTCTTGATGTTGTAAAGTTCCAAGTCCCATTTACTGCTACTTTTCTCTTACTTTTCTATAAATAAGAACCAGTAGAGATTCAGTCTCGACAGAGACTTCTGGTTTCTGAACATCATAGGAAATCAACAATCTTTGAAAAAGTGTCTATATTATTTTTGACTTTCTATTTCTACAGTCCATGACATTATAAATCGTGTCTTGGACGCTGTTTTGGATCTGCAAACAACAGTAATACAATGATGAATTAAAATATTTGACATGGAATGTCGCCATGGGACAGTACTTGGACGGGTCTGTGAGAAAATATGGAAACACGAAAAAGAAATACATTGTTAAAAGTGTCAATCAATGTTCCTTTTTCTTGGCCGGGCTTATCGCTCGAAGAGCAATCGGCTTATAGCATCCCGTTGAAAGAAGGAAGTCCACCTTATCCGTGTGTGGCTCCCCCATACTGGGGACCTGCTACAGATACGCAAGTCGTAAAATGGGGACATAAAAAACATTGGGGACTTGATTTAAGTCCCCAATCTTTTTTATCGTTGAAAACGAAAAATTGACATGTCTAAACCCTAAAAATATCAAAAAAATAATGTGTCCCAGTTACGGGGTTTTATCGGACACATGATTACACAGATATCGTGTTGATTGAAATCGCCATCTTCACTTACACATCTCTGACGTTACACACTTCTAGATTACGCATGCGCGTGTGTAAAAAAAGCGGAAGTCCAATTGTTTGAAGCGGGATACAATAAACATGTGGAAAAGAAGACACAGAGGAAAGCCTGGGCACAGAATCCTAGATTCTTTTGATAAGGATGATTTTTATGCTGGAAAACGGTATGTTATCTACTTCTTGGATAAAATATATGGTTCGAGGAAACTTGCATCAAAGTATTGAAGGGGGGGGGGGGGGGGGCAGTGACGATTGCTGCATAGGCCTATCGGGTACCCAGTTGAAATGAAAAGACAGTTATTTATGCGATTTTCTTTCTTGAAATAGTACACAATTTATGCTATTCATTTCACAATGATTTAAAATTCATCAAATGAAAGGTATATTAATCGAATGTGTTTTGTATTTCATGTCAACATGAAATGACCTTTACTAAGTTTTAACTGAACTAAATCCAGTCCACTTTAATTAGAGAAAATGGAAATGTAGTTTGTATGTGTGAGTTTTTTTGAGCCAATTGTGGGATCGGGTTGTACCACCCCCCCCCCCCCCCCCCCCCCTTCTTCTTGAGATCTGCAACTTATTGTTTTTAAAGCAAAACCTAAGATTGGGTTGTACCAAACACCTCAACAACCCACCCCCTTTTTCTTGAGCTCAGCAACCTATTTCTGGTGTTGTTTTCTTTTCATTTTTTAAAGCAAAAAGTGAGATCGGATTGTACCCCCCCCCCCCTTTTACTTGAGAGAGAACATATACAGTGTAGTTATCAATTCAACATATATATTTTACTTGTCCTATAATATATAGACATTACTTAATACAATAATAGCCTATCTCAATTTTACTCATAATGCACTTATTATCTACTGCTAAAGAGCAAATAATTGAATATTAAGTGTATATTGTTTTCATGTTGTTTATATTAAAGAAACTTGGGCTGAAGCATCTTTTAATTTAAAAAGCTACCACATTAAATTACTTATATGACAGTACAATTCATTAAGTGACAATTATATTTTCCACATTTTTCTTAATTATTATCATTTTACAGCATTCTTTTAAATAAAATCACATTTGATCTCTCTAAGGGCCTGTACAGGTTATGGGCATTGGAATAAAAATGCTCAGAAAGGAAATATGGATAAAAATGTACGTCTTGAAAAAATTTTATTAGTGAATTTTTTTTTCATATAATTATTATCCTTAAACATGTTAAAAGATATAGAATTAAACTAGAATATAAAAATCATGCAAACTTGTGTTTATTAGATTTTTTTAATCAGGTCATTATATCCTAAAGCAGGACATTATACCCCTGGCCCTGTCGTTTTTATTATGTCCAATAAAAATTTTATATATTTTATTTTGCATTTTGGCACGATTCTCATAGAAGATAACAATATTTATTATTTCCAATAAAAATGATATTGTGTATGCACCAAAATTGACAAAAAACTATTTATTATAATCAGTCAGGACATTGTACTATAAGGGCATTATACACTTCCGGTGTAAACAGCTTACTCAGGAACTGAGGAAGCAGGTAAGGCATGGTTTGGACTGAAAAAAAACCCACGTCCTTGTTTGATTCCTTGAAACGATTGTGGAATTATGTTCTGGAGACTTGAAGTCTGTACAAAGACACACTACTTCAAAGTAGTTTCATGTCGACCGCTTTATACCTGTTAGACAGAATCATGGATAAGCCTTTCCGAATTCCCTCTGTTTAATTCTCCTTTCACTGTTAGTGTGTTTGTTTATATACAAACAGCTTTGAAATTGAATTTTTAAGAGATCATTATAATTTTATATCATATGATATGTATTTTTTTTTTAAAGCAGGGTTTAAATGTATTCAATTTTTGTATATTTAGATACCTTTGTTCTATCAGAAAAAATCATAGGCTATAATCTGTCGAAGAATCATTTATCCGTGATAATAAATAGCTTTTGACTTGGATAAGCCTTTAATGTCCCTCTGTTTAATTTCCTTTCATGTTAGTGTGTTTGTTTATATACAAACAGCTTTGAAATTGAATTTTTAAGAGATCATTATAATTTTATATCATATGATATGATCTTTTTTAAAGCAGGGTGCAATGTATTCAATTTTTGTATCCTTTCTATCAGAAAAGTCATAGGCTATAATAAGAATCATTTGACTTGTTTAATGTATTGTGGTAGTTTATTTATGTATTCTTAAATTATTTCATTTCAATCCAGATGTAAATTATCTTGCTTATATTTGGAAACACCCATTTTTATGCGACCATCAGATCGGGGAGGAAGACGACTGGCTTAATTCTCTATAGCTACACTCTTCACATACTAGAATCATCTTTTTCAACTTGTCCATCTGTTTATATTCAATATTGCTTTTATAGTTTATATTTTGGTTAGACTATATTTTGGTAGGGGGTAAATTATGTACATTGTACGTACATTATAGCAGTTTTCTGTAAGACTTGTAATAAATTTGTAAAGTTGGAATACCAATATTGACCTCATATAGAACAACACCTACATGTAGTATCGCGAGTACCTCACAGATATAAATTCTTACTACCGCTCTTTTGCAAGGGAGTAGAGAAGGCTCTAAATCTCACAATTTAGATTTCTGGGGTATAACAATGCTTACACTAGTGACAATCAATAAATATAATTATGATTCAAACAATCATGCCGAAAGTACAGTGAATTGCCAAGGATTGAACTCTAAATAGTACAAATGTAGCTAGATTATCAAATAAGGAAAGTTAAAGTATTTATGAAGTAATGATGTTCAATGAGAATTTAATGAGAAAAGTCCGCTCTAAAGAGAAAAGTAATTGTTAAAAATGTAACATATGAGGATAAGCTCCTCTCTCAGATTTATTAGGCTGGTTCAGCATATGTTTAGCAAGATATTTCACTAGGATTTCTTTCTTACTGTCTGCAGGATTATTTTTGCACCATTTAATTTTTGCCCTTTCACACTTGCAAACAATTTTGCCCATTCATAGTTTTATTACAGAAATTATATGTATTGTTTCATTTTGCCCTGTTTTAAATTTGCCCAAAAGGGGCGAAAATAAAATGGGAGCGAAAATTTTCCTGTATACAGTATTTGTCCTTGTAAATTTCATATTTTGATCTGATGATTCCCACCTGTCAACGAGACGTGATACAGCTCTTCAGATCAAGTTACTGTTATAATGACATGTTTATTATATACCCCGTTACAACTAGTAAATAAATGTATATTTAAGAAATATGCAAGAGAAGAATTATGTCAATTATGTAACATTAATCCATTACATGGAAGTTTTTGATATGCAAGAACAATAACGTTATGTTTCTGCATACTAAGTCTTCAGTTGCCGAGAGTAGTGGAATGGATTCAGAAAACCACAGTGTGGTGATCTGCAAAGTTTGAATGTCACCTGATTGCGTAAAATCAACATTAAAATTAGGCTTGAGTATCACAAGCTTCCTAACGATACGATACATAACATGATATGGTCATGTGATACAACACGTATTGTGATACACTAGGTGTCATTAACAGTTAAATTAACTGATATGCTTATATTCTTGCTCACTAACCCCCAGTTATAGAAAATATAAAAAATATCTTACCTAACCAAAGTTATTTATAGGCCAACTTATAGTCTTAACATTGTATTTTTTTATACTACCTTGTTTTCAGTCATTTTTGTAGCTTTAAAAGTTCTCAGTTTGCATTAAAAGTTCTCAGTTTGCATGTAAAATTTTTTAATAAGACAATGAAAATTAACTTGTACTGTATCACGATACATACATGACGATACGATATACATATCGTGAGGCCTTGCGATCAATACAATCGATGTATCGCTGTATTGTTACACCTCTAATTAAAACTGAGTGTTACACTGTTGGGTATATCTATAATGCAACCTACATTAAGTACATACAACAACACATGATATCAGAGTCTAGACACACCTAATGTCACATGACATTTGACAAGCCCATCTTATTAAAAAAATAAATCAGTATCTGAGCTCATCCTAATGGTTGCATCGTCAACATATTACGAATTAATAGGATGATTTTCTCCTATAGTTTGGACTTTCAGTAGCATATGGCATTCTCGGCGCTGCGTAATGGTGAATACTAGTAGATTCTTATTGGTTAAGAAATTATAACATCAAGAACTTAAAATTATTGTTGACAACGATGAGGCGACTTATGCCTCACCTCTGTGCCGTGTGAGAACATTTGATTGGCAATTTACTACGCCAGTTGACATTTGGCCGCATTTCTATCATATGTATATTTCAACAGTGAAGGGAAGCAGTGTAAATTTCAGAAGCAAATTAGGTAACATCGAGAATGCCACACCTTACTGAAAGTCCAAACTAATCGTATAATGGTCCTATTTCTCAGGTATTTTGATTGTATGATATCCAACATTTTAGAAATCACAAAATTCTATACTAATATTAACATTACATTTGGCGTGCATTCTTTTTAGCACTTTGGGGGGAAAGAAACTTCCGCTAAGTCAAGTACAGTATGCTGAATGTCTTGCACATATGTTCATAATTAAGAACTTTATGAAATGCACTAAATCAAATCTATACGCTAACTTGCTCAAAAGTCAAATATTATATTTTTATTACACACTTAGTGATAAATACAGGTTTTTTGCATATTGCAATATGGCTGCATGATGTCACAATAGCTGTATCAGCCCTGCAGGGCTGATATGGATTTGCGGGGCTGATAACCTATATCAGCCCTGCATATCCATATCAGACCTGCAGGGCTGATACGGCTATTGTGACATTAATATCACACCCTTAATAAATTTAATTAAACCACAAAAACAGTACTTGTGATCATACACAATTTTTGGTGGGTTCATATTCTTGTAATTTTAACTTTTTGAAAATAAAGATTCTTTAATCTTAATTTACAAATACATGTAATAGATTATTTTCAAATTACAGATTGAGTGCATTGAAATAGAAGTAGAAACTAACCCAAATCGTATGAGACAATAAACCATGTACATATAGTATGTTAGTTTACTGAGGCCGAAGGCGATTCAAAAGTCAGCCAATTTATTCATTGTTATTAAATGTTATTGAATTTCCAAATGTTTGACACGTTTGTTCTTGTCTCCAACAAATGTATACACTCGTGATTTAAAGCATAGGGTAATAACACATTATGATAAGTGTTGGCAAATCGGACGATTTTTATTAAGCGGTTACTCGTTTCATCTTCCGATCGAGTACCCGGTTACTCGGATGATTTTTGGTAAAAGCATCAATATCTATTATTTATCTTTTTCTATACTTATCGGTATAGTAATCTGCAAATATACTGTATATGGACATAATATTTACAACACATATGATATCATCAAAGATTTACTGTTTTAAAATAAAGAAAATAAGGAAGTCGACACACGGAGAAGACAAATAAATATGTCATTGTCAATCACCATTTTACACTTTCCTTTTCAGCCCCCGAAATATGTCGCAATCAAGGAGAATAATTATTTACATACTCCATAATTAATAGTCAGTATGTGGAGTTTCCAGTAAATCGCTGGTTTCCGAATATTTTAAGATTAGGTGATTTAACAGATTTTGAATCAGCTGTTCTTCTGGTAAACTCCAAGCTTATTATGTCTGCGACGGCATCTTGTTAAATTATCAAATGAGGTAATTATAACTCAGGTCTTCAAAAGATATATACCCCAGGCGATCAAAGCTATCAATTATATAAACTGTGAAAACTAATCAAAACAGTTTGATCCACTACAACCATGCACTAGATCAAGTCTAATGGTATCTAAAATTAGGGAAATGTGTAATTTAGTATACCGGTACATTTATAAATTATTAAACATTTATTTCTATGCCTTTACTATGGAGAATTCATTTTATCCAAGCAACCGAATAGCAGTTTTACTAACCGATACTCACATCGTTCGACAGTTAACCAGTTAACTGGGTACTCGTTGCCAACACTTAGATTTATGATTGTAATTTATCAGCTACTATCATATTTTAAAAGTGGAAAAAATATTATTAAACAATAGATACTCAACTATTTACTAAGAAAGTAGTTTAGTGCATTGGTATCTAGCATGGTAACATTTGCAATGACACATGTTTTAAAACGCCCAATTTGATTGGTCAAAAAATGTTAGCAAATCTATGGTTGGTCAACATGGTCAAGAGGGAAAACCCAAAAACCTCCTAGAACTTTAATTTGAAGTGAACTCACTCTGAGGTACACCCCAAAAATGCCCAAGGAAAAGGTGTCTAGTCCAACCAGAGAGCACCCTAATCCCTGATCATTTAATTTCTATGCTTCTTGTATAGGAATGGGAACTCAATAGTATTACAAACTTTTACTTTGAGAATAAAATTGATAAATTTCTGTATAAAAATGCTTTTACAACATGTATTTAAGATTTGTTCCTACTTTTAAAAAAATTCCAATACATTCTGAATTTAATTTATAATTTTTTTTGTTAGAATGTTCAAGGCAACCAGAAGCTTGAGTCCATCCTGAACATAGAGACAACACAGATATTAGCCAAGCTAGATATTGCTAGAGGATTAGTCAATGCAATTCAGCAAGGACTAGTGATGGATATGTTCCAGGTTCCACAGCTAGGAGAATGTCAGGAAGAAAAGCCTCATCATTAAAAGTGTTACAGGTGAATTATTTAGGAATTTAAAAAAATAAATAGGATAGATAAAGATTCACCAGGGAATGAATTTTTTGTTGGTTCATGATCACATCTATTGAGAAGCCAAAGGCAAAAGTATTGCATGCAGTAAATATTGTTTGGATGTAATCACACTTATATCATTGTATATAAATAACCTTTATCCGTATTGATAAATATTTTGAATTTATTTCAGATAATATAAATCTAAATTCATTACTTTGTCAAATTATATTTTCGTTTCCAATGTCTTTGTTCAAGAGACAATTACAAATAGTCAAATGAATGCACTTTATTTCTCCATCAATATA